>NW_027361898.1:17927500-18175000 GCF_039654945.1 Dendrobates tinctorius | reverse complement strand
ATCCATGGAAATCTCAGTCCATGGCTTACTGGGCACCCCGAGAGGCTGCAAGCTACCAGCGGGACGGGAACGAGGAGTCTTGGCCCGTGCGCACGTGGTACAGGCAGCCACATATGAGGCCACATCCTGCCGGATTTTAGGCTACTAAAAACGACGAGATACCAGTTCCAGAGTGCTCTTAACCCCTGGATGACCTGCCAGTACCGTGTCGTGATGTTC
This sequence comes from Dendrobates tinctorius, assembly GCF_039654945.1. Classification (NCBI taxonomy): domain Eukaryota; kingdom Metazoa; phylum Chordata; class Amphibia; order Anura; family Dendrobatidae; genus Dendrobates; species Dendrobates tinctorius. Next base: position 18,174,781 of record NW_027361898.1, on the reverse strand, counting down.
GCCCAACACTCTAGAGCGTAGATGTAGCGGCACAAAAGATTTATTAGCAGGCAACCCCGGCGGTACCACCTCCTGAGCCTCCGCAATCTCTGCCTCAATCTCTGTCGTGATGGCAGATACCACCACACCCTTTTGGAGAATAGGCACCGGCTCTTCACATAACTCTCCACCAGGAAAACACCTGGATAAAGCGTCTGCCTTAACATTCTTCGACCCAGGTCGATAGGTAACAATGAAGTTGAACCGGGTGAAGAATAATGCCCAGCGAGCCTGTCTGGAGGACAGGCGCTTAGCAGATTCTAAATAAAGCAAATTCTTATGGTCGGTTATCACAGTAATCTGATGAACAGCCCCCTCCAAGAAGTGTCGCCACTCCTCAAATGCCAATTTGATGGCCAATAATTCCCTGTTGCCAATATCATAATTACGCTCCGCAGGCGACAGCTTCTTGGAGAAGAAGGCACACGGATGCAACTTGGCCCAAGAAGGGCCCTGAGACAGTACAGCCCCCACTCCAACCTCCGACGCATCCACCTCCACGACAAACGTTAAGGAGACATCGGGCTGCATCAGAATGGGCGCTGAGGCAAAACTATTCTTGAGGAATTCAAACGCCTGTACCGCAGGCTCAGACCAGTCAGAAAAGTCGGTACCCTTCTTAGTCATGTCAGTCAGTGGTTTGGCAATCATAGAGAAGTTCTTAATAAATTTCCTATAGTAATTGGAGAAGCCAAGAAATCGCTGAAGAGCCTTAAGATTATCAGGCCGATCCCAATGTAGTACCACCTGCACCTTTGCGGTGTCCATCTTAAAACCTGAGGCGGAGATTATATAACCCAAGAACGGTAGCTCCTGTACGAAAAACACACATTTTTCAAGCTTGACATAGAGCCTGTTCTCTCTGAGCAACTGCAGAACCTGTCTAACATGCTCCATATGTGTATCATGGTCACGAGAGAAAATGAGAATGTCGTCAAGATAAATTATAACGAACCTCCCCAACAGCTGAGAGAAGACATCATTGATGAAGTGTTGAAAGACCGCCGGTGCCATAGTCAACCCAAACGGCATTACCAAACTCTCAAAGTGACCCTCAGGGGTATTGAACGCCATCTTCCACTCATTCCCCTGACGGACTCTTATAAGATTGTACGCCCCCCTGAGGTCCAGTTTGGAGAACCACCTGGCACCAACCACTTGGTTGAATAAATCGGGTATAAGTGGCATAGGGTAAGGATCACGGACCGTAATCTGGTTGAGTTCTCTGAAATCCAGACACGGGCGTAAACCGCCATCCTTCTTTTTAACAAAGAAGAAGCCAGCAGCCAGAGGAGAAGAGAAAGGTCTAATATGACCCTTGCTCAGGCTATCCGCAATGTATTCCTTGAGAGCTAGCCTCTCGGGACCTGAGATATTAAACATTCTAGCTTTAGGTAACTTGGCCCCTGGTTTCAACCTAATAGCACAGTCATAGGGGCGATGCGGTGGTAGTTCTCAACAACCCTTCTCAGAAAATACATCCGCATAGTCCAGCAACGGCTCCGGGATACTGGGGGTCAAAGCGGAAATACATGTAGCCAGGCACCTCTCCTGACACTCCCTGCTCCACTGAATTATGTCCTGGGTCTTCCAATCAATAACAGGATTATGCATTGACAACCATGGAAAGCCCAGAACCATCTGAGCCGGTAAGTTACTAAGCACCTTACAAGTTACCCGCTCTGAGTGTAATACTCCGATGTGGAGTTGTATATCCAACACACACTCTGTGATCTCCCCTTGAGACAACGGGGAAGCATTGATGGTAACCACCCGGATGGGGTTCGGCAATTTCTCCACCGGAAATCCCGCTGTATGCGCGAACCTCTCATCAATGAGATTGGCAGCTGAGCCACTATCAATAAATACTGTAATAGAGAGCATTTGCCCCCCAAGTACCACCCTAGCAGGGAGCATACACTGGGAAACCATGACGGAGGATACACAAAGGCTCAGACTAGACTCCTCCAAACCCTCTGAGCCTATCAGTTTTCCGCCGGGGCGCCCTTCTTAGGTACCAGGGGGCAAGCGTTAATAAAATGTCCTCCTTTGCCACAAAAAAAACAGAGCCCCTGCCTTCTGTGCCAAGGACGTTTAGGCTTGTTACTCGGTGACTGTGCTATACCAGCGATCTGCATGGGTTCCACGGATTCACCCGCGGCAACCTCACCGACCACTCCCCCACCTCCCGGAGGCAACGAAACCAGCACCCCCTGACGGAGACGTCGGTCTATGCGTACTACAAGTGCCATCGCAGCCTCCAGAGAGGCGGGAGTCTCGTACATTAGGAGAGTCTGTTTAACCCTTCCAGAAACCCCATGCAAAAATTGACTTCTAAGCGCAGGGTCATTGCACTGCGTGTCCACCGCCCAGCGCCGGAATTCCGTGCAGTAATCCTCAGCTGGTCGATCACCCTGTAGCAGTGAGCGTATCTTAGACTCTGCTAAGTTTAATCTATCCGGATCGTCATAGATCAAACTCAGAGCAGAGAAAAAAAAAATCTACAGATTCAAATGCCGGTGAGTCTGAAGGGAGTGAAAAGGCCCAGGCCTGTGGGTCACCACTCAGCAAAGAAATCACCAAGCCCACGCGTTGAGCCTCATTACCTGAGGAATGTGGACGCATACGGAAATACAATTTGCATGATTCACGAAACACCGTGAACTTACCACGATCACCAGCAAATCGTTCAGGAAGGGGAAACTTGGGCTCAGCTGCCCTGGCTGCAGCCTCAGCAGGTACTGCAGGAGCTGACAGACCTTGTTGCTGGACCACCCCCCTGAGTTCAGTGACCTGTATGGATAGAGCCTCCAGCTGCTTGGTTAGGGAAAGTATAGGATCCATAGTAAGTAACCCCTATATTCCCTACCTTTTTTTTTTTTTTTTTTCACTTTATTATTTGGGCCGACTATAATGTCATGGTATGCCTAGGTTACTTTAGGCAAAAACCCCGGGACCCCTGCGATGTCCCTCAGACTAGGGGAACCCTGTCTGTCCCTCTACCCAGGGTTTACACTGAAGGTGTGCCTGCCTGAGCCTCCACCCTGTCCCTGTCTCCTGTCCAGCCCTAAGCTGAACCCACCTCCCTCCACCCAGTGAGGGGACCAGACACCAGACCCCACAAATACATATGGACAGGGGTAAAAGAAACACCACACAGTTAATACACAAGGGAATACAATAATGTGCAAGGGCAACCAAATATATATATATAACAGATTGGAGAAAGAACCACTGAGGGATATACTGCACCAGATATCAGACGCTCCAACACCACCACTGCTGACCGGTATTGCTAGCACTAGGCTAAAGCTATAGTCGGCGACGCCCATAGTCAGGAAGAACTATTTAAAGACCAAGGGCGTGGCCCAGCCCTCAGCCAGCATGACAACCTGGTTAACCCTATCCCGACTGGAACAGAATACCCAACAGGGTATTACCGCTGTCTGCCGGACACCCTGGTGTGAACAGTGTCCGACATGACAGAAGCACTCCTATCAATGTTTTTATTCTTTTAATATGTTGCAATCATCATATTCTATAGTTGTCATGGGTTTAGCCCGACATAGAGGAGTCAGAACACCGCAGCGTCTGATTTCTCCTACTCCTGCACTGATTAGAATCCCTTCACCTTCATATTAAATGGTGCAAGTTTCTTTTAGCAGTGCAGGAGTTAATCTGCTCAGTTGAGAGCTCCTGTAAGCTTTACTGTGTTATGGCTCTCAGCTGTATACTGTTCGCTACACCTATATAGTCTGGGTCCAGGCTAGCACTCATTGTCAGAATAGCTTATGTTGCATGGCTGGAGGTTGTTGGTGGATATCATTGGAGAAGGTGTTTGGTGGATTTATCTGTGACTGTTGCTAGGTTGTGAGTATGTGATAATTCTCTTTGTTCTCCTACTTTGGTTTAACCCCATTCCCACTCCCCGGTGCATTCCTGTTATATGTGTGATTATATTTGTATGTTTGGTATTTTTCATTATCCCTGTTCTTATTAACTTGTGAGTCTGGTTGTTGTATTACAGTACACTACTACTCTCCTCTTCCCTGGGTGGTGGAAGGGTACAGACTAGCGGATTCAGGAGCTAAGGAGCTAAAGTATGTGGCCACAGCATCTACACCAGTGGTCCCCAACCTTTCTAACCTTGAGAGCCACATTCAGCTTAGAGAGGGTCGCGAGCCACATTCAGCTTCCACCCCCCTCAAAGTAATGTCAACCAAAGCCCCCATTACAGGTATAATCATAACCAAAGCTTTTCCACATAAATCACTCCAAAGAAGTACACTGAGGTCCAGGGGTTGTTCCCACAATAGCCCCATTCAGTATTCTCCCATCGAGGTCTCCCAACACACTGTATCATCCAGTTTCTAAAACCTCCTCTAACAGGTAGTATCATCCTCCAATGTACCTACCATATCTAAATCATCTCTAAACCCCAAGACAGTATATGTGCAGCCAGATCTGCTCTTCTGTGGAGGGCTACCCACAAAATTCCCCATTTTGAGATGTTCTGTTCATACCTATTTGCTAGACCTTGGGCTAGTGCACCAAGCTGGCAGACAGTCGCGAGTCACAATTCATAGGACTGTGAGCCACATGTGGCTCCCAAGCTTCAGGTTGGGGACCCCTGGTCTACACCATCAGAAGTAATCCAGGGAACAGGGTGAGCTAGGGTGCCCCTAGCATTAGTGACAGTGAAGGAACCTCTTTTCCTAGGGCTCAAGAAGGAATGAAAAATTTTGAAGAGTCAGTTCAGATTGTTGGATAGTGATGTGATGAGGTTGGTGAAGTAGGCTTGTTTGGCCAGATGGAGAACAGAATTATACGTTTTGAGCACAAACTTATAGAGGATGAATTCTTCTGCTGAAAGTGATTTTCCCCACTGAAGCTCACTACATCGGGAGCACTGCTGGAGAAAACGTGTTTGCAGCATGTGCCAAGGTTGCCATTGCATGTGTCAGGTTATTCTGGGTGTAGCAGGTGCTGCTTCATCCAAGGTGCATCCAAGACATTGTCTTAGTATACTGTGACGATATTAAATCTGGACAGGAGAGGGAGGAGATTGGAGCTACAGATGACTGCAGATTTTTCAAAAGCTGCTGGGTATTGATGACATAAAGATTTCTGTATGTGTGGTAAGTGAGCAGGGCGACAAATCTTGACAAAGATTGTTGTGAAAGAGTGGGAGAAGTGATTTAGTTTAGTTATGCACTGAGCAGACCTGGGAGAAGACTAGGACCAGAGTATTCTCCTCTTCATGTGCAGGAGAATTAGTAAGTGAAAGGCCGAGAGAGAAGGTTAGATCAGGGCAGTTTCTAGGGAATTTTGCCAACAGGGCGAACATCGAAAAAGAGCCCCTCCCCCCGAACATCGATAATACACACACACACACAAACACAGGCTAAGTACCCCAGATATTAGCACCAACCGCCACCCCATCGATATTACACACACACGCAAACAGAAGGCTAAGCACCACAGTTATTACCACAAAATCCTTCCCCCCTCCCCGATATAATATAACAAACACAAACAGTAGGGTAAGCACCCCAGATATTGCCTTCAAACACCCCCCACCCCCCGATATTACACACAAAGACAGCAGGCTAAGCGCCACAGATACTGTCACCAAACAACCCCCCAATATTACACACAAAGACAGCAGGCTAAGCACCCCAGATATTGCCACAAGTTCAACCCCCCCCAATATTACACAAAAAAACAGCAGGCTATGCACCACAGATATTACCACAAAATCCCCTCCCCCCCAATATAACAAACACAAACAGCAGAGTAAGCACCCCAGATATTGCCCCCAAACTCCCCCCCCCCAATATTACACACAAAGACAGCAGGCTAAGTACCCCAAATATTGCCAGTGCCACAACTCTCCCCCATATTACACAAAAAAACAGCAGGCTAAGCTAAGCACCAAAGATACTGCCAGCAAACAACCCCCCCCCCGATATTACAGGAAATATCATCAGGCTAAGCACCCCGGATCATGCCACAAAATACCGCAATACAGAATACCTCAATCCGGGCCAGGCACGGATTGATCATTCATTGATATAGCAGCAAAGACCCTGGATCCAAACAGCAGCGATCAGGCAGCGTCCGTCTCTCACTATCCTTCCTGTGTGAGAGCGTGGGGGTGTTCCTTGGCCAGTCGCAGAAGCAGAGGAGCTCAGGAGCAGGCAAGTGAGTTATAGGAGTGAGTGTGACGTCACTCACTTACACTATCTCCGTGCACGGCGCCCTGCTGGCTGAGCTGCTGCCTGGGGGGGGTTATCGCGCGCCTGCCTGGGCTTGTAGGGAGACAGACACAGACAGCTAGGCACTAGGCAGCAGGGCTGCCACTAGGAATTTCGGGGCCCCCTTGAGACTCCGCCCAGGCTCCACCCCAGCCCCGCCTCCACCCCTCAAACTGTCCAAAGTCCCACCGCTCTCTCTTGGAAAAACTCCACTTCTCACCAATCACACATTAACAGTTCCCATCACCAGATCACACATATAGCCGGCAGCTTTTGTTTTGGCCAAAAGATTTTTTAAGCCACCACCATAACAGGGTAGACTCTTTTGGCCGAGCTCTATTCTACTGTAACCTATTAAATATTTGTTAAAATATGAGATACAATTTAGGTTTTTTTCTATTTTTCAATTTTTAAAATGACCAATAACATCACATACAAGGGAAAAATACCACCGCACCATGTCCAGACCACATAGTGACCTATAATACCACACACAAGGAACAAATACTGCCAGACCATGACCAGACCACATATTACCACCACAGTGACCAAATAATATCACATACAAGGAACAGCACCGCACCATGACCAGGCCACATATTACCACCACAGTGACTGAATACTACAATACTGATCAGTAATAAAAAAACACACGATACTATCACCATAAATGCCATTATACACTGGAGATCTGTACTTAGTATGCAGTGTCTGTGTACAGGTAATACAGTGATCAATGACATTATACACAAGGCCTCTATACAGTGTATAGTGTCAGTGTATAGGTGACACACTAACTCACCAGTGACGTCTCTAGGTGAAATCCTTCATCTTTGCTTTTCATCTTTCATCCAGCACAGACCACCATCACGTCTTCCAGCAAGGGCTCGTCTCTGCAGGAAATAACACAGTTATCTAGAGCTCTGCTTGCAGAACATATTACTTAATTTTCCCAACTTCTACATTACATCACATGAAGAAAAAAAGGCAACATAGTGTCACTCTACACAGTAACAGGACCGCCCTCCCCCCATTTAAAGCAGTATACTCAAAAAATAAAATAAATTCATCACTGCAGTAATAATATCCCTTAAATAGACCCTGTGGTAATAATATCCCCCATCCTAGCCCCCGTGTGTCTCATTCCTGGCTTCAGCCATCCGTTCTTCCATCCCGCCCTCATAAGTATCCATTCTGCCCCATATGATCTCCCCATCCTGCCCCATCTGTCTCCACCATATCCATCCTGCCCCATGATCCTGCACGATCTGTCTCCAATCCTGCCCCATCTGTCTCCAATCCTACCCCCAGTGTCCCCAGTCATGCCCCCATGTCTTTGATCCTGCCCCCTGTGTCTCCAATCATGCCCCGTATCTCATTCTGCCCCTTCCTGTGTCTCACTGTCACATTCTGCCCCCGTGCCTCACATTTTGCCCCTTCCTGTGTCTCACTGTCACATTCTGCCCCCGTGCCTCATATTCTACCCCTTCCTGTGTCTCACTGTCACATTCTGCCCCGTGTCCATTCAGCCCCCTCCTGTGTCTCACTGTCACATTCTCCCCCGTGTCCATTCTGCCCCCATCGTGTCCAGCATTCTGCCCCCATCGTGTCCAGCATTTTGCCCCCATCATGTCCAGCATTTTGCCCCATCGTGTCCAGCATTCTGCCCCATCGTGTCCAGCAATCTGCCCCATCGTGTCCAGCATTCTGCCCCCATCGTGTCCAGCAATCTGCCCCATCGTGTCCAGCAATCTGCCCCATCGTGTCCAGCATTCTGCCCCCATCATGTCCAGCAATCTGCCCCATCGTGTCCAGCAATCTGCCCCCATCGTGTCCAGCAATCTGCCCCATCGTGTATAGCAATCTGCCCCATCGTGCCCAACATTCTGCCCCATGTCCAGCAATCTGCCCCATCGTGCCCAACATTCTGCCCCATGTCCAGCAATCTGCCCCAGTGTTCATTATTTTGCCCCATGTCCAGCAATCTGCCCCCATCGTGTCCAGCAATCTGCCCCATCGTGTCCAGCAATCTGCCCCATCGTGTCCAGCATTCTGCCCCCATCGTGTCCAGCAATCTGCCCCATCGTGTCCAGCAATCTGCCCCATCGTGTCCAGTAATCTGCCCCATCGTGTCCAGCATTCTGCCCCCATCGTGTCCAGCATTCTGCCCCCATCGTGTCCAGCATTCTGCCCCCATCGTGTCCAGCAATCTGCCCCATCGTGTCCAGCAATCTGCCCCATCGTGCCCAACATTCTGCCCCATGTCCAGCAATCTGCCCCAGTGTTCATCATTCTGCCCCATGTCCAGCAATCTGTCCCAGCGTTCAGCATTCTGCCCATGTCCAGCATTCTGCCCCCATATCTCAGTCTCCCTTGGGCCCCCCGGATTGCCACTCTTAAAAATTAAAAAAACTAAAAAAAAGTTCTTCTTACCTGGCCGCGGTCCAGCGGCGGGCGACGCTCGCGCTCCCTCCACACTCTGCAGCGCGTCTCAGCCGGCGACTGACAGTGACGTCAGATGCCGGCGAGGTGCGCGCTGCGGCTGACGTCAGCTGCCAGCCTCCTATTGGCTGGTGGCTGTTAACTATTGACGTGCGTGCCGGCGGGCCCGCATTGTCAATAGCGTTTAGCTGCAGCAGCGCCGAGGGCCCGGTTTACCTACTGGTAGGGGCCCGGTGACCAGAGGACACCGGGCCCAATGCGGGCCCCCTCTGCCCACCGAGCCCCATACGCCAGTCAGGGCAGTAATGCTAGGCAGGCGCCCCCTGGCTTGGGTGGTGCCCCGGGCGATCGCACCCCCCGTCCCCCCCTAAAAACGGCCCTGGGTTAGATGAAGACCATGAGTGGGAGAAGCAGATCGTGGATTATCAATAGGGGTATTAAAGTCTCTCAAGATGAGAGTAAGAATATCACAAGATAAAAATTATGTAAGCCAGGTGCCAAAGTGATCTAGGAACTGACTGGTTCTACCTGGAGGGCAATGCATCGAAAGGGAGAAGGGTTTGAAGAGTCTAGTGGTATGGACCTCAAAGGAAAAAAACATAAGGGAGGTTACTGGGAGGATAACCTGGAAATCACATTGGGATGAAAGGAACTTCATAACCTTGTCTACTCTCAGGTTTGGTGGTACGTGAAAAATGTAGACCACCATACTAAAGAGCAGCAACAGCGATGTTGTCCCACTGCTAGATCCAGGTTTCACTGAGGGAAAAGGTTAAGAGAATTGGAAGCGAAAAAGTTGAGGATAAAGGTGAGTTTGTTATAAGCTGTCCTAGCGTTCCAAGGGCACAACTAAAAGCGACAGGGGAAGGCATGCATTGACTGTTAATAAGATTAGAAAATTGATTCTATTTGTAGCAGGAAGAGAGTTATATTTATACTAGTGGAAAGTGGGCCAGAGTAAAGGCCCCATTACACGCAACGATATTGTGAACGATATCGTTGCAACGTCACCAGTTTGGCGTGTGACACGTAGCAACGATCAACGATCAGTTGTCTGATTGTTAATCATTGCCTAATGGTCTGGACCATAAATCTATCGTTGGTCTCCCACTGGGCAGCACACATCGCTGCGTGTGACAGCGAGAGACCAACGATCAGTGAGCTCCCAGCGCCATACAGCAGACGCTGGGAGCTGTTATCCAGGGTAAACAGCGGGTAACTGTGCGGCGCTTAGTTACCTGCTGTTTACCCTGGAAACCAGTGTGCTCGCTGGTCCTGATCGGGTATCCAGGGTAAACAGCGGGTAACTAAGCGCCGCGTGGCACTTAGTTACCCACTGTTTACCCTGGTTACCAGCGTGCTTGCTGGTCCTGATTGCTGGTGAGTCTGCCTATGTGACAGCTCACCAGTAGAGATGAGCGACTTTGCTTTTTTTAGGGTCGAGTCGGGTTTCATGAAACCCGACTTTCGCAAAAGTCGGGTCGAACGAAATCGGCCGACTATAGCGAAAAGTCGGAGGCCGACTGAAACACGAAACCCAATGCAAGTCAATGGGGAAGCAAAGACGGCAGGGAGTGGAGGACAGTAAACACACCTACAGTGCCCATTTCAATGCCAAAAACATCAATTCTTATTACTGAAGCTTGGCAACCTTAATTTACTTCATAATAATAGTTACGCATTGAAAACTGGGGGTTATTTGGCTAAAGTTGTGGGGGGGTAGGGCTGGCTCCAGGTTTTCGTGTGCCCTGGACCAAAGAGTGTCAGTGCGCCCCTTTAACACATACCACAACTCATAATGCTCCGATACGGCACAGAAATATAGGTATAGTACAATGACAAATACTTCACTGCTTACATGACATGATTGATCTAATTTAAATTGTACAATAGCTCAAAAACAGGACGGTATATTACTCCACACAGTGTTATGGCCACCACATTGTGGGCCATACAGAATAATGAGTCCCATATATTTCTCCATACAGAATAATTGGCCACATATAATGTTCCATACAGTATATGATGAGCTCCACATATTGCTACAGTATATGATTGTCCCTATGGACGATTCTCCAGTGTGTTATGGGCCCAAATAATGCTCCATATATAATGGGCCCCATTTCTAATTCTCTAGTGTATAATGTGCCCAATAGATGCAGCTCCAGTGTCTGATCTGCCCCATTTATAATGCTCCAGTATGTGATGGGCCTCATGGATGATGCTCCTGTGTATGATGGGCCTCATGGATGATGCTCCAGTATGTGATGGGCCTCATGGATGATGCTCCAGTGTGTTATGGGCCCAAAAAATGCTCCATATATAATGGGCCCCATTTCTAATGCTCCAGTGTATAATGGGCCTCGTAAATGCTGCTCCAGTGTCTGATGTCCCCCATTTGGAATGCTCCATTATATGATGGGCCCCATTTTTAATTAACCTAGGCATGGTATGTGAAAAGATCTCAATGGAGTAATCTGAAGTGTGTGCTGCCGCATCCTTCACTTTTGGTGTGGGTAAAGGGCACAAGTTAAGGGGTTGCTCCTGACCAGAAGCCTGCACTTACTACTCAGTGCTTGCATTTTTTTAAACTTCAGAAGAGGAGGCGATAGAGCTGGAGGCTGTTTCAGCAATGTAAGCTAAAAACAGTTCCTGATGCTCCGGCTTTAAAAGCAGTCTACCTACTCCCAGAATACGGAGTCTTACAGCCCTTCCAGAGCTACACCATGACGCAGGCTCAACACCTCCTGCCTTAGCTGCTATTGTGTTTTTGGCACTACCAGCAGATGCAGCACTACCACCATCAGTACCAGGTGGCCCCCCACGTCCGCGTCCTCTTCCACCATACTTCCTCATGTTTTGGAAAATGGACCCCAAATACCAGCAGATATATGGTACTGTATTAGAAGTGTACAGCTCTATACAGTCTAGGGATAACAGTAAATCTCCGTATATATTTCATGAGTCATACACATGCTCATAGGCTCAGTATGGATTACCCAATAAAATAAAAAGTTGAAAAAGGGTACAGTATCACCAGATACAAGGTATATATAGTATAGTGTAAACATTCTGAATCTCCATATACATTTCAGGAGGCAGACACAAGCACTCTCAGGCCCAGTATGGATTACACAAGAATATGGAAAGCTGTAAATGGGTAAAGTAACACAAGCGTACAGCTGTATACAGTGCTTGGGTAATCTTAAAGCTCCAAATATATTGCCGGAGTAACAGACAGACGTTCACTGGCTCATTATGGATTACACCAGAATCTAAATAGCTAAAAAGGTTACTGTATCAGAAGCGTACAGCTGTATACAGTGTTGGACAAATTTGAAATCTCGGTATATATTTCCGGAGTCACCCTCAGACGCTCACTCAGTCTTGGTTTGACCATAATAAAAAATGTTGTCAAAAAGGTACTGGATAATAGATAGCAAGTATATATATTATAGGGTACAATTGAAATCTCCGTATACATAGTCCCATAGTCACTCTCAGACGCTTACCCAGTATGGATTTGACCGCAATACTAAATGTCGAACAAAGGTACTGTATAACAAGATACAAGCTGTATCGGGTATAGGGTAAAAATTCGTATCTCCGATTCACCGTATATATAGAAGGAGTAAACCACACACGCTCACTCGCTATGGATGATACCGTAATACAAAATTTTGAACAAAGGTACTGTATCAGCACATACCATGTGAATCCAGTCTAGGGGTAATTGTAAATTTCCGTCTATACTTCCGGAGTCAGACACAGACACTCACAGGCTCACTAAGTATTACACCAGAATTTAAAAAGTAGAAAAAAGGAAAGGTAGTCGAAGCATACAACAGTATACAGTATTGTGGTACTTTTAAATCTTCGTATATATTTCAATCTCAGTAAGCCAGTCCAGACTCTCCGCTACTGGAAACTACATGGATACAAGTACAGATGGAAAGTCAAGTGTTAGCAGAAATTTGGGAATTACTCATCGTGGGAAAACCTCCCGGTAGATGTTGCAGAGGTGATGCAGACCCTCAATTACTGTGTCTGTGGAGACAGTGAAAAGAGTTCTTTGAGAAGAAAGGATTGCTTTATCGCAGTAGTGTGGATCACATCACCGTTACTACTCTCCATCAAATTGTGATCACAGGGAGAGATGTAGACATCGTCCTCACTGCCTATCATGATATGTCTGGTCATTTTGGAGTGGAAAAGACAGAAGCCACAGGCCGTAGGCGATTCTATTGGATTGACATGAGAGGAGACATTGAAAAATGCTGGCAGGAATGTCACACATCTGTGACTATCACAACTGTGAAAGGTGATCATAAAGCACCACTGCATCCGCTTGTAAGTTGACGTCCATTACAAATGGTAGCCATTGATCATCTGAAGGTAGAGGCCAGCAGGACAGGCCATAGCTACATCTTAACCATCATCGATCAATACACCACATTTCTAGTGGCCGTCCCTGTGAAGGATTTAACTGCCCAGACTACACAGCGATGGAGCAGGGAGAGGTAAGTATTGCAACTTGCAAGTGCTGTGGCCATGACCAAGCAAGGGGGGCACACTCGTGGTCGACGGTGCTGGCTCAGGGCTCCTCATAGTAGGCTGGTGTGTCTGACAGTGAGTGGGCTCCCACACCATCAGAGACACTGTATTGTACTATGAGGGGTCCTGTGCCAGTGCCGTCGGCCATCAATGGGCCCATCCACCTGTTCAGAGCAACGGCACTTGCACGAGTGAGCCAGGTGTTGACCCCAGCCCTTGGGGGGGGCAGCCCAGTTAGGGAGGTTTAAAAAATGGCATATGTTGATGTGTTGGCTGGACATTCAGCTGCTGCAAAGGGTGGAATTGGGCTAGTCCGAGGAAGAGGAGGACAAAAGCGAGGCAGTTTTCTGGCAACCTATGTGTCACCAGGGGAAGGTGGGACAAAATCCTTTGAAACCCATGCATGGTTCATTTTAATGAAGGTTAGATCATCAACATTTTGGGTCGACAGACGGGTCCTTTTTCTGTCAGGATTGATCCAGCAGCACTGAAGACTCTTTCAGATAACACACTAGCAGCAGGGCAAGCGAGCTCCTGTAAGGCATATTGTGCAAATTCAGGCCAGGTGTCCAGTTTAGAGGCCCAATAGTCAAGGGGGAATGATCTGTGAGGGAGAACATCGATATGGGAGGAGAAGTAGTTTGTAACCGTAGTTGACAATTGCTGTCTCCTGTCATTTTTAATCGATGCAATATTAGCAGTCATGTGAGCGGTACTTGAGAAATCATTCCACAACATGGCCATTAAACCCCTGTCTCCAACGCCACTTCGGCTGTGTGCACCACGAACACCTCTTCCATTGTGCCCACTACGGCTCGTGGAAGAACCAGCACCACTGCTGTGTGCTGGATAAGTCTCAAACGGTTTACCAGATTTACTTGTTTGTTAGCCAATATTATCTCTAGGATCTTGTGACGAGCGTCTACTTACGCTGAGTCGTTTCTTTCTTGAAAGAGTGGACCCTCTGGACCGTGGCACCCACCCACCTAGGGCGAGCTGACCTAATGAGAGCCACCCCCTATACAGGGAGTGTCAGGGGCAAGACCAAGGGGGTGAGCCACCACGGCAGCTGGACCAGACGGCCGGCTCAGGGAAACAAGACAAGGCAAGACGAGTCGTTAATTCAAAGAAACTTCATTATGGAAAACTTCAGGTACAACAGGTGCAAAACGTGGACACACAGAACATAAGGCAAGGTGCGTGTAAGAGCACGCCGAGGTCCAAGACTTGAGGAACTCTTCAGGGTGCAACAGGAGCAAACATGAACACACAGAGTTCGTAGAACAGGGTGCGTGCAATGGCACACCGAGGTCCAAGCATGGAACGTGCAGATGGTACGCGGACATCGAACTCCGGACAACAGTCCACGATCAACCAGGGCATCAGGGTCTGTAGCTCAGAGGGTGATCGGCAGGATCCGGACATCCAGAAGTCAGCCAGGGTTCCATGCAAGGAAACAAGATAGAGTTAGTGACATGGTGCGTGTCAACAGACACGCCAGGATCAGGTTCACAGGACAGAGACCTGCGCATGCCAAGGGGCATGCCAGGGACAGGTCAGGTTCACAGGACGGTGGCCTAATATAGGGCATAGCACCTCCTCTTCCAGGTCAGGACCAGGGGAGCACTTCCGGGTTCATATCCACAGGATAACAGAGCGTAGTCACATGATCAGAGTTCGAGACATGACGAGACGACTGAAGAATCAGTGCTGAAACCTAGACAGGTCACATGATCAGAGTTCTAGACATGACGAGATGATTACCAAACCAGACAGTGCAGGATCCTAGGAAAGGTCACATGATCAGCGTTCCAGACATGACGAGATGATTACAGAACCAGACAGTGCAGGATCCAGACAGGGACACCTGATCAGAGATTCTAGACATGGCGAGAAGATCACAGAAGACAGAGCAGAAACGCAGGCATCCTGCAGCTCAGACATGAGGTGAGTGTGCACACTGCTTTAGGGAACGAGCAGGATAGCAGACAAGATATGCGCATGCACATCGCTCCAGGAGTTCTTGAGAGAAAACAGACAGGGCAGACAAGACAGACATGGCGGACATGACAGATCTCCTGTGGCATGATGTTGTGTAATTTGCCTTTGTAGCGTGGATCGAGGATGCTGGCCAGCCAGTAGTCGTCATCCCTCAACATTTTGGCAATGCGGGGGTCCCTTTTTAGGATCCGCAAGACATAATCGCACATGTGGGCCAATGTTCCATGTGTCAATGATGCACTGCCACTACTGGGTGAAGGAGCACTTTCTGGCAAATCCACATCCCTACAGTCACGTACAAACACTGTACCTGACCTTGGAATGTCAACATTTTCTCTTGCCCCCTGAGAAGCATCCTCCTGCCCAAAATAATAATCCCCCTCCTCCTCCTCCTCTTCCTCTTCTTCCTCCACCTCGTCTAGGACAGTTCCCTGACCAGACAATGGCTGACTGTCATCAAGGCTTCCCTCCTTCTCCTCCTTCACTGCAGATGCCTGATCCTTAATGTATGTCAAACTTTGCATGAGCAGATGCATAAGTGGGATGCTCATGCTTATGATGGCGTCGTCTGCGCTTACCAGCCGTGTGCATTCCTCAAAACACTGAAGGACTTTACAGAGGTCTTTCAGCTTTGACCACTGAACACCCAACAATTCCATGTCTTCCCTCAAACTGCCTGCCCGTGTATCCTCCCACAAATGCATTACAGCCTGCCTCTGTTTGCACAGCCTCTCAACCATGTGCAGGGTGGAGTTCCACCTTTTTGCAACGTCTATTATTAGGCAGTGCTTGGGGAGGTGGAGCAATCGCTGCAGCTTCTGCATACAAGTGGAGTGGACGCTTGAGTGATGGATGTGTGAGCACAGTCTTCGCACCTTATGGAGCAGGGATGTTAACTCCAGATAATTATTAAGGAAACACTGCACCACCAGGCTCAAAGTGTGAGCCAAGCAAAGTATGTGTGTGAGTTTTGCACTGGCTATGGCTGCCTCAAAATTACGGCTGTTATCATTGACTACCTTGCTTGTCTCAAGATGTAGACTGCCCAGCCATGACTCAGTTTGTCGCTGAAAGTAGTCGGCCAGTACCTCTGCTGTGTGTCTGTTGTCGCTCAAAGACATCATCTTTAACACAGCCTGCTGATGCTTACCACTAGCTGTTCGATAGTGGGACACCTCGTGTGCAACACTGCCAGCTGTGGATGGAGTGCTCGTGCGACTGCGCTCTGTGGACGAGCTTTCGCTTATGGAGGAGGAGGAGGGTTGAAAGCCTACAGCCAACTGTTTCCTATACCATGGGCTAGGCAGCACTGTTCCACCGCCGCTGTCCCCTGTGGAGCCTGCATCCACCACATTAACCCAGTGCGCAGTGATGGACACGTAACGGCCCTGGCCATGCCTACTGGTCCTTGCATCTGTTGTGAGGTGCACCTTTCCACTCACTGACTGTTTTAGTGCATGGACAATGCGGTCTTTCACATGCCGGTGTAGGGCAGGGATGGCTTTTCGAGAAAAGAAGTGCTGACTTGGTAGGTCATAGCGTGGGACAGCGTAGGCCATGAGCTCATGGCCTACTGCACTTTTCCTTCTAGTAGGAAGAGTGCAGTGTGGCACTTCTTTGTCCAAAATCCTACTGATGAGGCAAAGGTTACCTGTAAGAAGTGAGGAAGGACCTTTAGCAGAGGTAAACTCCGAAATTTGAATACCAGTTGCATGCTTAGACATTTAATCAACATGCACTTGCAAGAGTGGACGGACTACAAAACCTCAGGTAGCACATGTGCACCTGCTCCGACTGAAGGTAGCCAGCAACGCTCCATCGCTTCCCCCACTGTAAGACCACGCCACCGTTAAGCACACTACCAGCACTAAATGTGGAGGTGTTGTCGCAAGTCCAAAGCACTCAGGGAATCACAATGGTTTTGCAACACAACACTGAATGTAGGCCATCACCACCAATACCATCACCAGCCCCCTCTCACTCCGTCCGGTCCACCGCTAGTTCCCCCATATGTAGCCCTAGTCCAGCTCACCCTACCAGACACTCTGAGTAAGACAAGTAAGTACTCATCCTCTCATCCGCGTACACTGTGTTTGAACGCCTACATTGCCAAGCTAATTTCATTAGAGATGATGCCCTACCGTTTGGTTGAAAGCAAAGCTTTCCGTGAGCTCATGACCTACGCTGTCCCACACTATGACCTACCCAGTCGGCACTTCTTTTCTCAAAAAGCCATCCCTGCCCTACACCGGCATGTGAAAGACCGCATTGTCCATGCACTAAAACAGTCAGTGAGTGGAAAGGTGCACCTCACAACAGATGCATAGACCAGTAGGCATGGCCAGGGCTGTTACATGTCCATCACTGCGCACTGGGTTAATGCGGTGGATACAGGCTCCACAGGGAACAGTGCTGCCTAGCCCACGTTATAGGAAACAGTTGGCTGTAGACTTTTGACCCTCCTCCTCCTCCATCAGCGAAAGCTCGTCCACAGAGCGCAGTCGCACGAGCACTCCATCCACAGCTGGCAGTGTTGCACACAAGGTGTCCCACTATCGAACAGCTAGTGGTAAGCATCAGCAGGCTGTGTTAAAGATGATGGCTTTGGGAGACAACAGACACACCATGGAGGTACTGGCCGACTACTTGCAGCGACAAACTGAGTCATGGCTGGGCAGTCTACATCTTGAGCCAGGCAAAGTAGTCAGTGATAACGGCCGTAATTTGTGGCAGCCATAGCTAGTGCAAAACTCACACACATACCCTGCCTGGCTCTCACTTTGAACCTGTTGGTGCAGTGCTTCCTTAATAATTATCCGGAGTTAACATCCCTGCTCCATAAGGTTCGAAGACTGTGCTCGCACATTTGTCACTCAAACGTCCACTCCACTTGTATGCAGAAGCTGCAGCGATTGCTCCACCTCCCCAAGCACCGCCTAATCATAGACGTTGCAACAAGGTGGAACTCCACCCTGCACATGGTTGAGAGGCTATGCGAACAGAGGCAGGCTGTAATGCATTTGTGGGAGGATACACGGGCAGGCAGTTTGAGGGAAGACATGGAATTGTCAGGTGTGCAGTGGTCAAAGCTGAAAGACCTCTGTAAAGTCTTTCAGTGTTTTGAGGAATGCTCACAGCTGGTAAGCGCAGACGACTCCATCCTAAGCATGAGCATCCCACTTATGCGTCTGCTCATGCAAAGTTTGACGCACATTACGTATCAGGCGTCTGCAGCGGAGGAGGAGGGAAGCCTTGATGACAGTCAGCCATTGTCTGGTCAGGGAACTGTCCTGGATGAGGTGGAGGAAGAAGAGGAAGAGGAGGAGGAGGATGAGGGGGATGATTATTTTGGGCAGGAGGATGCTTCTCAGGGGGCAAGAGAAAATGTTGGCGTTCCAAGGTCAGGTTCAGTGTTTGCACGTCACTGTAGGGATGTTGATTTTCCAGAAAGTGCTCCTCCCCCCAGCAGTGGCAGTGCATCATTGACACCTGGAACATTGGCCCACATGTGCGATTATGCCTTGTGGATCCTAAAAAGGGACCCCCGCATTGCCAAAATGATGAGGGATGACGACTACTGGCTGGCCAGCATCCTCGATCCACGCTAAAAGGGCAAATTACACAACATCATGCCACAGGAGAACCTAGAGATAATATTGGCTAACAAACAAGGAACTCTGGTAAACCGTTTGAATGAGGCTTTCCCAGCACACAGCAGCGGTGCTGGTTCTCCCATGAGCTGTAGTGGGCACAATGGAATAGGTGTTCGTGGTGCACACAGCTGAAGTGGCATTGGAGACAGGGGTTTACTGACCATGTTGTGGAATGATTTCTCAAGTACCACTCACACGACTGCTAATACTGCATCGATTAAAAGTGACAGGAGATAGCAGTTGTCAACTAAGGTTACAAACTACTTCTCCTCCCATATCGATGTTCTCCCTCGCAGATCATTCCCCTTTGACTATTGAGCCTCTAAACTGGACACTTGGCCTGAATTGGCACAATATGCCTTAAATGAGCTCGCTTGCCCTGCTGCTAGTGTGTTATCTGAAAGAGTCTTCAGTGCTGCTGGATCAATCCTGACAGAAAAAAGGACCTGTCTGTCGACCCAAAATGTTGATGATCTAACCTTCATTAAAATGAACCATGCATGGGTTTCAAAGGATTTTGTCCCACCTTCCCCTGTTGCCAGAAAACTGCCTCGCTTTTGTCCTCCTCTTCCTCGGACTTACCCAATTCCGCCCTTTGCAGCAGCTGAATGTCCAGCCAACACATCAACATATGCTATTTTTTAAACCTCCCTAACTGGGCTGCCCCCCCAAGGGCTGGGGTCAACACCTGGCACACTCGGGCAAGTGCCGCTGCTCTGAACAGGTGGATGGGCCCATTGATGGCCGACGGCACTGGCACAGGACCCCTCATAGTACAATACAGTGTCTCTGACAGTGTGGGAGCCCACTCACTGTCAGACACACCAGCGTACTATGAGGGGCCCTGTGCCAGCACCGTCGACCACGAGTGTGCCCCCCTTGCTTGGTCATGGCCACAGCACTTGCAAGTTGCAATACTTACCTCTCCCTGCTCCATCGCTGTGTAGTCTGGGCAGTTAAATCCTTCACAGGGACGGCCACTAGAAATTTGGTGCATTGATCGATGATGGTTAAGATGTAGCTATGGCCTGTCCAGCTGGCCTCTACCTTCAGATGAGCAAAGGCTACCATTTGTAATGGAAGTCAACTTACAAGCGGATGCAGTGGTTGTCACGCTTACCGCTACCGCTCCCACTCCCGCTGGTCCCACGCTCGCCGCCTCCACCACGCTCCCGGCTCCTGCCGCTGCTTCTATCTCTGGGTCCGCGCCGCCTGTGATCTCCTGGCACGCCCGCCGCTCCCGGCGTGCTCCTGCAGCAGGCGCACACCCGCCATCTCTCCTGCCTCCTGCCCCATGGTCAGCCTCAGTGCTCTGCCCGGGGCGCATGCACACCTCGCACTCCAGGTCACAGCATAGAATAAGCCATCCCACCTCTCCGCCTCCATGACCCTGCTGACCTGACCCGGAACTCCTGCTCCTATAAAAGACAGCTTCCCCTTCTGATCGCTGCCTGACTGTCTATTGCATTCCACGACAGATTCTTGGGTCCACCTTATCCTGCCTAGCGCCCTGTCCTGTGCTTGCATTCTGCCTTGTCTCCCCAGCTGATCTCTTACCTCCTTTGCATTGTCTTTCAGAGTCCGTCGTTCCAGTCCGTGCCAGTCTTCTCCCGTGTTTGCCTTACCTAGCCGTTCCTGCCTGCTCCTGTGTCTCCGTTCCTTTTCTCCGTCCAGTCCTGCAGCTGTCCCTCCAGTGTTCGCCAGCCAGTCCGGTCCGCCCACTAGCCTGGTGCCTGCCTAACTACTCCTCCAGTTGTCCCCAGGGTATCAGCTTCCGCGGTGATAGTCTCCTCCGGGCCTGCCCCTAACGCTCCCTGTATAGGGGGTGGTACACCTGGCCCACTCGCCCGGGGGTAGGTTCGTCGTCGCGTTCCTGTGGGTTCACGCTTGGAGTCCTCCCAGCCTCACAGTGGTGCTTTATGATCACCTCTCACAGTTGTGATAGTCACAGACGTGTGACATTCCTACCAGCATTTTTCATTGTCTCCTCTCATGCCAATCCAATAGAATCGCCTACGGCCTGTGGCTTCTGTCTTTTGCACTCCAAAATGACCAGACACATCATGATAGGCAGTGAGGACCATGCCTACATCTCTCCCTGTGATCACAATTTGATGGAGACGAATAACGGTGATGTGATCCACGCTACTGCGATAAAGCAATCCTTTCTTCACAAAGAACCATTTTTGCTGTCTTCACAGACACAGTAATTGAGGGTCTGTATCGCCTCTGCAACATCTACCGGGAGGTTTTCCCGCGATGAGTAATTCCCAAATTTCTGCTAACACTCGATTTTCCATCTGTACTTGTATCCATGTAGTTTCCAGTAGCAGAGAGTCTGGACTGGCTTACTGAGATTGAGATATATACGAAGATTTAAAAGTACCACAATACTGTATACTGTTGTACGCTTCAACTACCTTTCCCTTTTTCTACTTTTTAAATTCTGGTGTAATACATAGTGAGCCTGTGAGTGTCTGTGTCTGACTCCGGAAGTATAGATGGAAATTTACAATTACCCCTAGACTGGATACACCTGGTATGTGCTGATACAGTACCTTTGTTCAAAATTTTGTATTACGGTATCATCCATAGTGAGTGAGCGTGTTTGGTTTACGCCTTCTATATATACGGTGAATCGGCGATACCAATTTTTACCCTATACCCGATACAGCTTGTATCTTGCTATACAGTACCTTTGTTCGACATTTAGTATTACTGTCAAATCCATACTGAGTAAGTGTCTGAGAGTGACTACAGGACTATGTATACGGAGATTTCAATTGTACCCTATAATATATATACTTGCTATCTTGTTTTCCGGTACCTTTTTTACAACATTTTTTATTATGGTCAAACCCAGACTGAGTGAGCGTCTGAGGGTGACTCCGGAAATATATACCAAGATTTCAAATTTGGCCAACACTGTATACAGCTATACGCTTCTGATACAGTAACCTTTTTAGCTATTCAGATTCTGGTGTAATCCATAATGAGCCAGTGAACGTCAGTCTGTTACTCTGGCAATATATTTGGATCTTTAAGATTACCCCAACACTGTATACAGTTGTAAGCTTGTGTTACATTACCCATTTACAGCTTTTCATATTCTTGTGTAATCCATACTGGGCCTGAGAGCATTTGTGTCTGCCTCCTGAAATGTATACGGAGATTCAGAATGTTTACACATACTATATATACCTTGTATCTGGTGATACTGTACCCTTTTTCAACTTTTTATTTTATTGGGTAATCCATACTGAGCCTGTGAGCATCTGTGTATGACTCATGAAATATATACAGAGATTTACTGTTATCCCTAGACTGTATAGAGCTGTACACTTCTGATACAGTACCATATATCTGCTGGTATTTGGGGTCCATTTTCCAAAACATGAGGAAGTATGGTGGAAGAGGACGCGGACATGGGCGTGGGGTGCCACTTGTTACAGATGGTGGTGGTGGTGCATCTGCTGGTAGTGCCAAAAACACAATAGCAGCTAAGGCAGGAGGTGTTGAGCTTGCGTCATGGTGTAACTCTGGAAGGCCTGTAAGGCTCTGTATTCTGGGAGTAGGTAGACTGCTTTTAAAGCCGAGCATCAGGAACTATTTTTGGCTTACATTGCTGAAACAGCCTCCAGCTCTATCGCCTCCTCTTCTGAAGTTTAAAAAAATGCAAGCACTGAGTCGTAAGTGCAGGATTCTGGTCAGGAGCAACCCGTTTCCTTGTGTCCTTCACCCATACCAAAAGTGAAGGATGCGGCAGCACACACTTCAGATTACGCCATGGAGATCTTTTCACATACCATGCCTGGGTTAATTTAAAATGGGGCCCATCATATACTGGAGCATTCCAAATGGGGACATTAGACACTGGAGCAGCATTTACGAGGCCCATTATACACTGGAGCATTAGAAATGGGGCCCATTATATATGGAGCATTATTAGGGCCCATCATACACTGGAGAATCATCCATGAGGCCCATCATATACTGGAGCATTAAAAATGGGGCAGATCAGACACTGGAGCAGCATCTATGGGGCACATTATACACTGGAGCATTAGAAATGAGGCCCATTATATATGGAGCATTATTTGGGCCCATAACACACTGGAGCATCATCCATAGGGACCATGATATACTGTAGCATTATGTGGAGCTCATCATATACTGTATGGAACATTATATGTGACCAATTATTCTGTATGGAGAAATATATGGGGCTCATTATTCTGTATGGCCCACAATGTGGTGGCTATAACACTGTATGGAGTAATATACTGTCCTGTTTTTGAGCTATTGAGCAATTTAAATTAGATCAGTCATGTCATGTAAGCAGTGAAGTATTTGTCATTGTACTGTACCTATATTTCTGTGCCGTATCGGAGCATCATGAGTTGTGGTATGTGTTAAAGGGGCGCGCTGCATTCTTTTGCCCAGGGCACACGAAAACCTGGAACCAGCCCTACCCCCCCCACAACTTTAGCCAAATAACCCCCAGTTTTCAATGCGTAACTATTATTATGAAGTAAATTAAGGTTGACAAGCTTCAGTATTAAGAATTGATGTTTTTGGCATTGAAATGGTCACTGTAGGTGTGTTTACTGTCCTCCACTCCCTGCCGACTTTGCTTCCCCATTGACTTGCATTGGGTTTTGTGTTTCAGTCGGCCTCCGACTATTCGCTATAGTCGGCCGATTTCGTTCGACCCGACTTTTGCGAAAGTCGGGTTTCATGAAACCCGACTCGACCCTAAAAAAGGCAAATTTGCTCATCTCTACTGGTGAGTACAGTTGAGCGAAACAGGTTGGTCAAATTCAAAAAGCGCAGACTTTAGCTAAAGTCGGGTTTCGCCGATTGAAACCCGACCATAGCATGAGGTCGGCCATGAGGTTGCCGAGCTGAGCACCAAAGTCGCGTTTCAAATAATGCTTCCAGCACCTTTTCTCAGCCAATAATGGAGGACGCACACTGTGGGCAGCGCGATGACATGGGCAGCGGCCACCACCATCTTAGAGAAGGGCATTGAAGTGATTGGCTGGCTTTGTGTGGCGTCACAGTGGGTATAAAAGGCCATGATCGCCGACCGCCATCTTACTTCTGCCGATCTTAGAATAGGGAGAGGAGCTGCTGCTGGATCTGAATAGGGAGAGCTTTAGGCAGGGAAGAATAAAACAAAATTGCTTCTGCTGATAGCACTTTTCACTGTACAGTTAGTGTGCAGTGAAAAGGGAGGATTCTTGTTGTGTGCAGCAGCGCTGGTGGTGATTAGGCTGCCTTTTAAGACTACCTGATAGCTGCATTGCTGTGTGCATACTGCTGTTTAAACTGCTTTTTTCAAAGCACTCCAACTTTTATTATTTTGTTCTGGTGAGTTACCGAGCGTTCATTTTTTCACACACCGTATAGCGGTGTACGCTCCTCACATACTACCGTGTACCGGCTGGTATCATGGACAAATAGAAGCTATCTGGGTGTGACTCTGGAAAAACAAGCCGAGGAGATTTTCCATTTTTCCAGACCTACACCTTTATAGAGCTGTCCACTTTTCAAACAGTTTCATATATCTGCTGTTTGATGACGGTCAAAACTAGACAGAAACAGCGTGTGTCAGTCCGTATACAAACAGACGGAGATTGACAATTTTCCATACAGACACCATATAGCGGTATACGCTCCTCACACACTATCGTGTACCGGCTGGTATCACAGACAAATAGAAGCTATCTGGGTGTGACTCTGGAAAAACAAGCCGAGGAGATTTTCCATTTTTCCAGACATACACCTTAGAGAGCTGTCCGCTTTTCAAACAGTTTCGCATATCTGCTGTTTGATGATGGTCAAAACTAGACCGAGACAGCGTGTGTCAGTCCGTATACAAATAGATGGAGATTGACAATTTTCCATACAGACACCGTATAGCGGTGTACGCGACTCACACACTACCATATACCGCTTTGTATCATGGACAAATAGAAGCTATCTGTGTGTGACTCTGGAAAAACAAGCCGAGGAGATTTTCCATTTTTCCAGACCTAAATTTAAGATGACCGTCATTAAAAAGGCATATTTACCATGTAGACCAGCAGGGAGAGAACCCCGGTGCGCGTTTCGCTAGTAGCTTCTTCCAGGGGGACGTGTGTGTGACTGGAGTGACTGTCATCTTAAATGACAACAAGCCGATATAAGGAACTGTATCAGAAGTGTACAGCTGTATTTGTTTTTTGTGTAACTAACAATCTCCGTATATGTATTTACGGAGTGTCACACACACATGCTGACTCTGTAAAGATGTGGCTGTAAAAATGAATGCTCTGTAACTCACCAGAATAAAATAATAAAAGTTGGAGTGCTTTGAAAAAAGCAGTTTGAGCAGCAGTGTGCACACAGCAATGCAGCTATCAGGTAGCCTTAAAAGGCAGCCTAATCACCACCAGTGCTGCTGCACACAACAAGAATCCTCCCTTTTCACTGGACACTAACTGTACAGTGAAAAGTGCTATCAGCAGAAGCAATTTTTTTTTATTCCTCCCTGCCTAACACTCTCCCTATTCAGAATCAGCAGCAGCACCTCTCGCTATTCTAAGATCGGCAGAAGTAAGATGGCGGTTGGCGATCACGGCCTTTTATACCCACTGTGACGCCACACAAAGCCAGCCAATCACTTCAATGCCCTTCTCTAAGATGGTGGTGGCCGCTGCCCATGTCATCGCATTGCCCACAGTGTGCGTCCTCCATCATGGGCTGAGAAAAGGCGCTGGAAGCATTATTTGAAACGTGACTTTGGCGCTCGGCTCGGTGACCTCATGGCCGACCTCACGCTATGGTTGGGTTTCAATCGGCGAAACCCGACTTTAGCTAAAGTCGGCGTTTTTTGAATTTGACCGACCCGTTTCGCTCAACTCTACTCACCAGCGATCAGCTATGTCCCAACAATCCCATCCACGTCGGATCGTTGGTGGTATCGCTGGGACATTGAAGCGTGTAACGGGGCCTTAAGGGGAGATTTCACCAGCAACTGGAGACGGAGAATAAGCTTATGACCTGGTGGTTCAATGATTTGTGCAAGTGTTTTGTGGTTTTGTGTACTTTATTTTGGTAGTGAATGGTTTGGAGTGTTTCAGAAACGTAAGTAGAGTATGAGAGCTGTACATTGGAGATGAGAGGAGATTGGGACTGATGTGGATAGAGCGAACAGAATTTGTAAAAGGGTGGTAGATGTGAACGAAAGCAGTAGCTAAAGCATAGTTGAAGCAAAAAAGATATGGAAAATACATTGTGAAGTACAATTGACCAATAGGCATGTTTATCAGAATATTTTGCATAGTTTATCTGTCTCCTGCATGGCAAACTGCTTAACTGCTTAAACTTCAACAATATTTTACATAGAAATACTGTATATTTCTCATATGCACCCAAGACACGTTTTCCCTAGGCCAGATCTGACTATATAGGGAAGTATCTGCTGAGATCTAGGATCAGCTAACACTTAACCAACTAAATAGAGACCAGAGAAGGCATTACTATGCAAAGATAAACACCCATGCTGGACAGAAATGACCATAAAATACCAAGTAATTGAGATCATCTTGAGCATTTAGAAACAGAGACAAGAACAATTAGTATATACCAAAAATGAAATCTTACAACAACAAGGGGAGATGTTCACACTTGACAGACTTCTTTCGTTTGCACTGCGTTTTTGTAAACAACAGCAATGTATGCATATGTATCCCTAAATGGATAATTTTTAGACCGTTTATAGAATTTAAGTATCTTAAAAAGTCTGATACTGCAGTGTATTGTTAAATAAGCTGCTGATTACCTATGGTAATCCATTTCCCCCTTGCCAGATAGTGGTTTTTTTATATCAAAATGAGTTCAATGAGTATTTAATGCATTACAGAGCTTAAAAATGTTCAATGGACTCAAAGGGAAACTCACAGTGTTCTATATATATTTTCTCGGCAATTATTATTTTTTTAATTTTGTGATTTGTACACATTTATTTACCACAAGTCAAATACCATACATTGGGAAAATTCAAACGATCCACTCATTCCTAGTACCTAGATATCCTCCCTGAGCAACTACTTCCAACTAACCAGGAGCAATTTGATGATGAACAAAGCTTTTTCCAGCATGACTGATCACTGTGTCACAAGGTAAAAGTGATAACTAAGTGGCTCAGTGAGCAAAATATTGAAAGTGTTTGTCTATGGCAGGGAAATCCCCCAGTTCGCAATTCAATTTAGAAACTGTGGTTAAAGAAGCACTACGCCATCAATATTTTTATCCCCTTAATATTGCAATTAACATATTTTATGGCACTGTGTTCTTACAATTGCTCATTCTGACCCTTTACCCAGTTAATTCTTCTCTTTTCCAGTTGGTCTATGACATTATGTGACTAAAAACTGACTATCTGATTCCATCTAACCTTTATGCAGTCACCATTAGAACTACAATTCTACTCACTGCAAAGTCCCTGGCAAGGGGAGGAGCGAAGCAGCTTGGTCAATAGTTGAAGAGGGGGTGACAACAGTAGGGAGTTTGTGGCTCCCTAATGATTTCTTAAAGGGAATCTGTCACCCCATTTTAACGCTATCAGCTGCCGGCACCGCCATTAGGGGCGGGCTCATCTACAGCATTCTGTAATGCTGGAGATAAGCCCCCAATGTAACCTCAAAGATAAGTAAAACAAGCTAGATTATACTCACCGGGGGGCGGTGGCGGGTGCAGTGGGTGTTGCAGTCCGGCACCTCCCATCTTCATACGATGCCATCCTCCTTCTTACTTCTGCCATGCCTCCTGCGCAGGAGTCGGGAAAGGTCAGAGAGGTCCAGCGCCTGTGCACTGCAGTACTTTACTCTGCCCTCAACAGGGCAGAGAAGGTACGCCTGCGCAGGAGCCACGGCAGAAGTAAGAAGGAGGACGGCATTGTATGAAGAGAGGCGCCGGAGGGAACCGCGACACCCGTCGGACCGGACTGGACGCAGGGTGAGTATAATCTAACTTGTTTTTCTTATCTTTCAGGTTATATTGGGGGATTATCTACAGCATTACAGATGGCGGTGCCGGCAGCTGATAGGGCTAAAATGGGGTGACAGACTCTCTTTAAATAAAAAAGGCAGCTTCAGATTGTTGATGGGTACTCTTTACATAGTAACATAGTTAGCAAGGATGAAAAAAGACATTTGTCCATTAAATTCAGCCTATATTCTGTCAGAATAAATCCCCAGACCTACAGTATGTCCTTCTAAAGAACCTAATAACTGTAAGATACAATATTGTAACACTCCAGTAAGACATCCAGGCCTCTCTTGAATCCCTCAACTGAGTTCACCATCACTACATCCTCGGGCAAGGAATTCCAGATTCTCACTGCCCTAACAGTGTAGAATCCTCTTCTATGTTGGTGTAAAAACCTTCTCTCCTCCAGACGCAGAGAATGCCCCCTTGTGACTGTCACATTCCTTTAAGTGATTTTTTTTCTTTTTAGCAGCAAGTATGCATTATGTGGAACCAATGTTCTATATCTAATTTGTGAGCCATTCATAGTATTCTTCCACCGATATACGTAGGTGAGATGTGTCTCAAGAATGTGTGCAAACAATGAAAGATAGGTTACTCACTATCCTCTTGTCTCTAGCCTGACCAGCTGCATGTAGATTTACCATGAAAGAAGATGCAGTGAACAAACTATGACTTGACAAATGATGAGGTAGCGATGTCCAGGGAAGATGGAAGGACACAGATAAAGAATAAAGATGTGAGATAGGGGTAACAAGAAAATCCTCTCTCCAGCTCTGCTTCACATTTCTGCCAAGATGTCACTGAACAGGAAGAATTTGAGGAAACAAGATAGAAGTTACAGAGAAAGAGAGAGTCATGGTGGGAAATTCCAGCTACAATACATGAAAACATATTATAACAATGGCCAGTAGATTTCAGCAAATACTATATCAGCACCAGCATAGCAATAAAATCTAGATATTATGCAGATGTCCTTGTAATGTCAGCGGTAACTTTGGCAGTGGATCGGCTGGACAGCACACACAGGATTCACAGCTATACTTAAGAACTGATTCCTGAACTAAATAGAGGACCTGGACCTCCCTCACGTAAAGAAAAACCTATCAGGTCATACTAGAATCTGCTCCCATGGTGTTATGAGCGGAGGAACGCACTAATTAAAATTAAAATAAAGTGCGTTCACCGCTCGGGGTCCACCGTGCGGTAGATGACAAAACCGTTGCTGAGAGAGGCAGATCACTTAAGGCGGTAATGTGCACAGGTTTTAGCTGCACCTAGTGCACAAAAAGCAAACTCTGTTGCACTCACAGAGCTGCAAGCATGACCATATGCAGAAGCAGACTGTTTCACCCACAGAGCTGCAAGCATAAATGCATAAACAAAACCCTGAGTCTGTTTTAACCTCACAGAACTCAGAGACACAGACGCGGTATACAGGAGTCGCCCAGACAGGCGGGACAGGCTCCGTCTAGACCTACTGTTTAGACGTCTGGTACAGTGACGCTGCAACAGCAAACGCACACTGTGCTGCAAATGCCGCGCGGCAAGAATAGAGCCGGTGGCAAGGCGCTGCAAAAAACGCTGGCGCAATGCAGGACGCTTAGCTGCTGAAGTGGCTGAAGCTTGAGGGCGCTGGCACTAGCACTGCTCCTGGCTGACCCAAACACTCACACATGCGTAATAACAAAGGAAGGGGATATTTAATGAGTCAGTCACCAGTCCAAGCATCCGCCACCATACACACAGCAGCAGTATGAAATACTAGTGCATGGCGGAACGGCCATGCGCACTTTTTATAGCGTACGGGACCTGCCGGAAAACTCCAGAGCCCTGAGCATAACCAATGGAATGAGGAGCAGGACCTGAGCACCTGACTCCTGAAGTCCAATAGGAGCTCATCCCATAAGCATGCTCAGAAGAAGGGACGAAGGACTTAGCCTCTGGAGACAAATGTGAGGATCTGTGTTCCTGCATAGGTATTGTAGAAACCAGATTCCTAACACATGGAGTGATGTCAGCAGTGTAACAGTATAATAATTTACTGCTATACGTTCACTGGTTCAGTGTTTAATTATAACAAGTGATTATGAGCTTTCTGTTGTATGTCTACATAGTGAACATATTACTCTATCATCACCTGCAAGAAACTAATTCACTGCCAAAGTATATTGAAGGGTTGCATCATGAAGAATGTAAAGCAAGTACAAGCTCCGGCACCTTCACACCATGACTCACCGACAGCAAGTTACAGATGAAATTACATTTTACCAGTGTTAAAACAATTTTGTTAAATTCTCAAGAACCCCAAAATCAGGCTTTGATAAATGTCTGGCACCTGGTTGACCCACCGCAACCCTTTCATAGGTCTGCCTGGCAATCTATCACTGTGGCACTACCATCTCATTCCTCTATCTGGCTTAATTGTAGAAGATGAAACATTATTGAGTAAAAATGATTCAATCTTTATTTTTGTCCATCAGGATTGGAGTTTTTTGTCTATGTTCCAGCCCAAACTAGAATGCAGAAATTGTAGCCAACAATTTTGGGATGAAATATGCAAGAAAAATCACACTTCCTCAAAGGCTTATGCAAGATGTATTATGTATGGCCGTAGGTTAAGAACTTGTGCCAAAATTCCTGCTTGTCGACTGCTGTTTGCTCCACTTACAACAAGATACAAACTCTGGCTTCAAAGTCAGCTTTTGCATAAGACTTCTTGTGAGCTTGTTGTACTGAACATGTTGTGATAGCACTTCCACTACATGTAGATACACAGCACGCTGCTGTAAGGAACCCGTGAGAGCGTCACATATTTGGTAACCAGCCTAATTGCAATTTCATGGCACGTTGGCAATAAGGAGAAATCGTTGCCATCATTTTACACAGATGCTGATTCCACCGTCTTTGAGATCCACTAAATAGCTTGTGGTATAAATTTTTGCAATGGATTCACATGGTGGATGAATGCTGTGGGGCTGAGGTCACTGCCAGGGTTATACTTCATGAGCATGTATGCCTGACAGTAGCTGCCAATCCAGTTTGCACGTATCCTAAACTGCCTTTGCTTTTTACTTAATTTACCTTTTCACTTGCTTAATAATGTATTACTTATTACGCCCCCTAAAATACGTGCATCATTGACTTAAAAATATTAATGTTCTCTGTAGTTGTTACCTGTACACAATTTTACATCTGTTGGCTGCCACACGCTACTAATAGTTTACTAATAATTTTCATGTGTATCACATTTATTTCTATTGTGTTGATGTACAAATTCTTAGCACTGCATAGGAAACATCTGGGACCATAAAGATGGTTCACAGCAGCAGCTTGGGGAGATTTTTGTAGGCTAAAGGGTGTTACGCTGAATTTTACAGTCAATTGCAGAATACAAGCCAAGACTTAAAAGTTTTGTTTTTTTCTAAAACAAGGACATTTTGCACTGCATATCCCTGGACACAAGGCTCGTGGTTTGTGCCTGATGTTGCAAAGAATTTGCTGCAATGCATTATTTTGTGTTGCAAATCCCCAAAAGCGCAAACAATTGGTACAGTACACGGGCAAAAATAAACCCACCTTGTTAAAAGTGTTTCCCACTCATACATTTTTTAAAAAAATACCATGTAACAGAATTTAGAAAATAAATTATTCATACTTTCGGGGGGCAGCTTTTCCTCTAGGGTTGCCCAATTTGCCCTTACATTTCTGTACTTCCCCTTCAGGTGGGCAAATGACCACGTAGTCCAATCATAGGCCACAGTGAGGACCAACGAGTGATTGGTCATACAAGTGTTTCTCAAAAAGTTAGAATATCATCAAAAAGTTAGTTTATTTCACTTCAATACAAAAAAGTGAAACTCATACATTATATAGAGTCATTACAGAGTGATCTATTTTAAGTGCTTATTTCTGTTAATGTTGATGATTACGGCTTACAGCCAATGAAAACTCAAAAGTCGTTATCCCCAGTAAATTAGAATACATTATAACTAGGGATGGGTGAATCCTGAAATACACGGAATCGCTAGACTCTAACGAGTCCGACTCGGAAACTCGCTATTCGTTGCGAGTCTAGCGAGTCCAATGTTAATGAATGCGGATGCGAGTATTGCAGCGATTCCTGTGCTGCCATTTTTTTTACTCTTTAGGAATGCATTGTTCCGCTTACTTCCCGCATGTGGCTGTGCACACCATGCAGAAAGTAAGCAGAACAATTGCGGATGGTACCCACGGTCCGGAGGAGAGGAGGAGACTGTCCTCCGGGCTTTGGGTACCATATCCCTGTAAAAAATAGAATTTAAAACTAAAAAATATTGTTATTCTCACCCTCCGGTGTCCCGCGCAGCCTTCCCGCCTCTCCACGCATCCGTTCCCAGTAGTCCTTTGCGAAAATGCCCGCGATGGCGTCCGTTCTCGCGGGATCGTGAAGTCGCGCGGTCATTCGCGCGACGTCATCGCGAATGACCGCGAGACATCGCGATCCCGCGAGAACGGACGTCATCGCGGGCATTTTCGCAAAGGATTACTGGGAACGGATGCGTGGAGAGGCGGGAAGGCTGCGCGGGACGTCGGAGGGTAAGAATAATACCATTTTTTATTTTTTTTTACATTTTATCTTTAACTACTGATGCCGCATAGGCAGCCTCAGTAGTAAAAAGTTGGTCACACTTCTCAAACACTATGTTTGACGAGTGTGACCAACCTGTCAATCAGTTCTCCAAGCGATGCTACAGATCGCTTGGAAAACGCTAGCATTTTGCAAGCTAATTACGCTTGCAAAATGCTAGTTTTTCCGCGGGAAAATCGCGGGAATTTAAAATGCGATTTTCCCGCGGAATGGAATTCCGGAATTCTCGCGGTAATTTCCGTGAGAGTTCCGGTACGTGTGCACTTAGCCTTATTTGCATTGGACTCGTTACTGTGCGAGTAATCGCTTGGAAACTCGCAGAGTACCGACTCCTGCGAGTACCCTACTACTCGCAGAGTAACGAGTCCTAACGAGTAGATTCGCCCATCCCTAATTATAACACCAGCTTGAAAAATGATTTCAAGGTACAGAGGAGCAACATGTGGGGATAGTAATCTTGCTCCTTCAGGGGGACCTCCAAGCAAGGATGTTTTCTCTCCCTTCTGACTCTCAGTCGCTTCAGACGGTGGAGGGATTTTTTTGGGCACTGGGCCTTATATATGATGACCCCCAATCGCGTCTCTTTAGCCACACTGGGCCACCTTCAGCAAGAAGACCGACCAGCGGAGGAATATTGCTCTGAGTTCCGCAAGTGGGCTACAGATACCAAGTGGAATGACTCCGCACTCCGAAGTCAGTTCTGTGAGGGGCTTACAGTAAGGGTGAAGGATGCCTTAGCTCTGTATGAGACTCCTGACTCCCTTGAGGCAGCCATGTCTCTGGCAATCCGGGTTGATCGCCATCTTTGCCAGAGACATGGGGAATCACCTTTGCATGCGGGAGGTCCGGGGTCAAGGGAGGTCAGCACTGAGCCTACAGAGGAACCCATGCAGTTGAGTGCCGCATCACATTCTGGTAAATTGTCTGTTGTGAAGTGTAAGGGGGAGTGTGTTTCTTTTGTGGTAAAAAGGGCCATTTCATGGGAACATGTCCTTTCCGTCCACATAGTAAACAACCACCGGAAAACTAGATGACCCGGGATACGGGGTGTGCTTATCACCTATGTGGGTAGGACACAGTTTGTTCTACCAGCCATAATCCACGTGGGTGGAATTAAGGTGGAGGTGTCTGCATTTGTGGACAGTGGGGCAATGTGTTCTCGGAGCAGGGGAGCCAAGAACTCCCTCCTCATTGCTCTTATGATTGCGCCATTAATCTCATTCCAGGTGCCAAGCTGCCCAAGAGCAGACTCTATAATATTTCTGGTCCAGAGAGACAGGCCATGAAAAGCTACATCACGGAAAGCCTGGCCTAGGGTCATGTCAGACCATCTATATCCCCATTGCCGTAGGGTTCTTTTTTGTAAAGAAAAAAGATTACGCCCTTGCCTGGATTTCAATACAATCACTGTCCGTGATCCGTATCTGCTTTCTCTCATTACAGACCTTTTTAATCAATTTGTATGAGCAAATGGTTCTCGAGGATGGACCTCAGGGGAGCGCATAATCTCATCCGCATTAAAGAGGGGGATGAGTGGAAAACTGCGTTCAATACTCCTGAGAGACACTATGAGATTCTGGTGATGCCTTTTGCTTGGCGAACGCTCTCGCTGTCTTTCAACACTTTATAAATGACATCTTTAGTCACCTGGTAGGCAGATTCTTTGTTATCTATCTGGATGACATATTAATTTATTCACCTAACCTTGAGTCACATCAGGTACTGTACATGTCAGGCAGGTCTTAGGTATACTGAGACAATAAATTATATGTCAAACCCGAGAAGTGTATGTTCTCGGTTGAGGAGAACACTTTCCTAGGATATGTGTTGTCTTCCACAAGTGTTCTCATGGATCCGGCAAAAGTCCGGGTGGTATTAGATTGGTATCGTCCAGAGGATTTGAAGGCGTTACAAAGATTTTTAGGTTTCGCCAACTACTACCGTAAGTTCATAAAAAACTTTTCGGTAGTAGCCAAACCTCTTTTGAATATGACCAGAAGGGGACGAACTTCTCCAAGTGGTACAGTTCTGCCAGGGAGGCATTTGATACGTTGAAGAGGTGTTTTTCTTCTGTGCCTATTGTTATACAGCTTTACGTCTCTCAGCCTTTTATTGTTGAG
This sequence comes from Dendrobates tinctorius, assembly GCF_039654945.1. Classification (NCBI taxonomy): domain Eukaryota; kingdom Metazoa; phylum Chordata; class Amphibia; order Anura; family Dendrobatidae; genus Dendrobates; species Dendrobates tinctorius. The sequence goes on along the minus strand of NW_027361898.1, from coordinate 18,140,049 downwards.
GTCGATGCGTATGAGGTGGGAGTGGGGGTTGTATTTCCGCAGGGTGCATCTCCTGGTAAGAGACAACCATGTGCTTATTTCTCTAAAAAACTGTCACCAGCTGAGAAAAACTATTACTTTGCTAACAGGGAACTCATAGCAATCAAATGGGCTTTTGAGGCGTGGTGTAATTTTTTGGAGGGAGCGGTTCACCCAGTGATGGTAGTCACGAATCATATAAATCTATTATACTTGGAATCAGCGAAATGCCTAACACCTTGACAGGCAAGATGGGCATTGTTCTTTACTAGGTTCAACTTTTTATCACATATAGGCCGGTGAACAAAAACATTCATTCACATGCCTTAACTTGTTGCTTTCCTGGGGGAGGAAATATGTGATATCAGTAACTATTCTTCAAAAAGGGGTGGTTATGGGGTCTATATGCTCCGATCTGGAAAGAGAGGTTGTTAATGCTCAGGAAGGACACCACTGCTGCCTGCCACTTGTTAAACTGTTTGTTCCTGTTAATCTCCTTAAGTCCTTAGCGAACATCATGATTCAGTGTTGGCCGGACATCCTGGTAATAAAGCCACCGCTGAACTGCTTACTCGGCGTTTTTGGTGGCTAGGTGTTCATCAGGATGTCTGTGAGTATGTAGTTGCTTGCAGTGTCTGCGTGCGTTCAAAGACCTCTCATACTCGTGTAGGTAAGGTAGGCCCAATGTAGTAAGGTGGCCCAGCATGGGGGGTGGTCGCTTGTTTACCTCGAACAGACGTCACAGTCACGAGACGGAGGCAGATTACGGGTACAACAGGTCCAAGTTTATTGGCCATACTTCTGACGACCTCAGCAATACACCGCAGCACTTCCACAGCTCTCCGTATTCAGACCCGGGTACACACACCTTTCTTCTGTCGTTGTGACGTTGCTCACGGTTCTGTCACTGGGGGCCGCCCTAGGCCTAACTACCACCAGCACTTCACCGGTCAGAGGTCGTCATCAATTTGGTACCCCCGGGGCCTTGTCTGTTCTGTTCTGTGGTTCTTCGTGTCGGGGCCACCCCATTGATGTCTTTTCTCCTCAGTCCCCTTGTTGAGCTCTCCAACACTGTCCGCACTCCTACACAAACTCCTCTCCTCCTGAGAACTTTCTGGAACCCTCCTGTCCTATTTATAACCTTCCCGGTTCCCTGTAACTCTGCCCCCCATGACTAATGGTTTCTAGAGCCATAAGCTGCTGTCAAGTCCTGTACTCACACTCCCCCCTGCCATCTCGTGGTCATACCAGGGTACTGCTCCCATTCTACACTTTTCCCAGCTGTTTCCCTTCTTCCTTCTGACAAGTCCGTTCGTCCAATCACCTTCCCCACATTCCTCCTTCCTTTGTCCATTGTCGTCCTCGACAATCGTATTCCCTACCTTCGTCGTCCTGAAACTTTTCCACAGTCTGTTGTCGGACCGGATGTTAGGCCAAACCCGCCACATGCAGGGACCGAACCAAACTGGGAGCATCATGCTCCAAGCAGCCTACTGCTACTCACCGGCGCGCACGCCACATGACTTCTTTCAAGTTGGGCTAGGTACACCCGGATTACTTTACGGCGTGTACCTCCCACTACTCTCCTCTTCTGTCACCCTCAACTGTCCAGAACGCCATGGCTGAGGCCTAACGCCTACCATGTCATTGTCAGCGTCCGCCTATTCTTCTGGGGTGTCCGTGATGTCAGGGACCTCGCTTGGGACCACTGTCTGATTCTATATCTTCCATCTCTTTGTCCTTCAATTTTAAAAAGTCATGGTCGGCGTCTTCATCACACATTCCTCGTACCCGGGACCTGTTGCATATTCCTTATGCATATTATACATTAAACCAACTTTTGTATAACCAGATTTTACTAATAGCATAAGTAACCCTTTTTTTTCTGTGCTTTTTTTTTTAAACCAACATAAAGAAAACAATACAGGCATACTCCCCCTTCCTTTAACATTAGCACTTTCCCGTATGTATCCCCGCTGTGTCAGGAGAAAACAACAAACATGAAAAAAAAACATTTTCCTTAACGTGGACGTAAAACTGTCCTGTAGACTGCACAATGGTGCACGACAATCCCAGTAGTCCGGGCCATCTCCTGACGGCTGATGTTCCGCCAACTCAGCAGGGGACTCCACAGCCGTGAAGTCCCCGGGATACTTGAGGTGTCTCTGTGAGTCCTTTTTACGGGGGCTCGTAGTCTTCGGGATAGGCGACCACTGCATTAACGTAGTAGCCGCGGGGGCAGTATTCCTTATAGTAGGAGACCAAGTCTCCTTCCTGCAGAGCCCGGCCATGACGGATGGAAGTCACATTCAAATACACTTTTTGGCCAATGACAAGGTCCCGGATGAACCCATAACCTTTTTCCACATTGGTGTATACCAGTCGCCCGGTGGACCGTGGAGCCGTCATGCCAGCTTCTCCTTTCTCATGGAGTAGCCCCCCGATCTCCCGCTCTCTTGCCTTCTTTCCCTCAATGACCTCCGCAACCCAAGCAGAGGGTCCGGTGTAGGCCGCAGAGTCCGGTGGGTGGGCCGCGGTCGTGGTCGAGAGTGGAGCAGGGGCAGCCGCAGATTCCAATGAGTAGGCCGCAGAGTCCGGTGGGCGGGCCGAGGTCATAGTCAAGAGTGGAGCAGGGGTGGCCGCAGATTCCAATGAGTAGGCCGCAGCCGGCTCCGGGAGTGAAGTCGGAGTGGCCACGTAGGAGGCCGCAGATGGAACCAAGGCGGCCACGGGCAGCGGCAAGTCGACCGCAGTCAAGGCCGCAGATGGAGCAGCGACCGCAAATGCCGGTGAGTCAACTACGGCGGCTGACGGCCTGATTACAGCAGTGACCGGGAGCGGGGCTTACGTGGCGGCAGGCCCCAATGGATAGGCCGCCGCCAGAAGATGGAGCACGGCAGGCGCGGCCGCGGGTTGGTTCCGCACCGACAGCACAGTACGAGGTGCCGCCAGGCGGGGTGGCTTGGGGTCGTTGTAAGTGGCGAGGGTTGGCCTGGCAGGGACCATGTAGTCGTCTGGAGCCAGAGATACCAAAGAGCGAGAAGTCGGGCGGGGAGCTGAGGACCGGTGTCGGGGCACCGAGGACTATCTGATTCACGGAGCGTGGGGACGGGATTTGTCTGGGGTGCCGCCGGCGGGGCCGGGGACACGCTCACCTTCCCAGACGCCGCGGCTCCCAGCAGGCTTTCCCACCGCTCCTTCCCCAGTCGTTGATCTTCACCACGCCGTCTGGCAGGGCCGGCCTCCAGGCTCAATGGTTCCGTGGGGAGGCTCCCTGGGGAGGTCTCCCGACGAGGCTCGATTTCCTGGCGCCACCGCCATTCCAGGTGTCCGATACCACGACAGCTGCAGTGTCTCATTCCGTCCAGTGTCCAGTAGCTGAATGGCGCCAAACAGCCGCAGCAGGTCTCTCCACCCGGGCCACTCCCGTTCTTGGGTGGTGCGGTAGTCGGTTTCTCCACCCATCTTCCAGGGTCCAACATGAGGGGGCAGTTGTCTCCAGATGAACACCACTTCCCCCAGGGGAGGATTTGATATAGCCCTGGATCATCCAGTTCAATTAGCAATGTCTGTGTCTCTTTTTGGTGCCAAATCGCCACAGCCATCTTTCCAGTTCTTGTACCGCTCCGGTTCTTCTGGTGACCTTCTGTCGCAGGTCTGCCGCTGAAGTTGAAGTATTGGCGGCAGTGATCCTGCCGACTACGTCAAATGTAGGTAAGGTAGGCCCAATGTAGTAAGGTGGCCCAGCGTGGGGGGTGGTCCCTTGTTTACCGCGAACAGATGTCACAGTCACGAGACGGAGGCAGATTACAGGTACAACAGGTCCAAGTTTATTGGCCATCCTTCTGACGACCTCAGCAATGCACAGCAGCACTTCCACAGCTCTCCGTATTCAGACCCGGGTACACACACCTTTCTTCTGTCGTTGTGACGTTGCTCACGGTTCTGTCACTGGGAGCCGCCCTAGGCCTAACTACCACCAGCACTTCAACGGTCAGAGATCATCAATTTGGTACCCCCGGGGCCTCGTCTGTTCTGTTCTGCGGTTCTTCATGTCGGAGCCACCCCCCTGACGTCTTTTCTCCTCAGTCCCCTTGTTGGCTCTCCAACACTGTCCGCACTCCTACACAAACTCCTCTCCTTCTGAGCTCCTCCCGGGACTGGAACTTTCTGGAACCCTCCTGTCCTATTTATAACCTTCCCGGTTCCCTGTAAGCCTGCCCCCCCATGACTAACGGTTTCTAGAGCCTTAAGCTGCTGTCAAGTCCTGTACTCACACTCCCCCCTGCCATCTTGTGGTCATACCAGGGTACTGCACACATTCTACAATTTTCCCAGCTGTTTCCCTTTTCTTCCTTCTGACAAGTCCATTTGTCCGATCACCTTCCCCACATTCGTTTGTCGGGGGCAATCAAACCATTGGAGATTTCCAGCAGACCTTGGAATCACTTGCGGGTCGATTTTATCACGGATCTATCTGCGTTGGCGGGGAATACTGTAATTCTGGTGGTAGTAGATAGATTCAGTAAAATGTCTCATGTTATCCCTTTACCAGCTTTACCGAATGCCAAAATCTTGGCGCAAGTTTTCCTCAGGGAAATAATTAGATTACATGGGATCCCGACAAACGTTGTTTCTCACTGGGGATGCAGTTTGTCTCCAAGTTTTGGAGGGCATTTTGCACCTGTCTGGGGATCCATGTCATTTTCTTCTGCTTTTCACCCACCGTCTAATGGGCAGACTGAATGGGTCAACCTGACTCTAGAGACGTACCTCAGGTGTTTTGTATCTGAAAATCAGGAGGCCTGGGTGACCTATTTACTGTTAGCCGAACTAGGTTCCATCCTCAATTTATTTCTTTTAATGGTAATTGCCCTTCTGGATTACTGGAGAAAGAACGGTTTTCATCTTCCAATTCTACCATATGGCAGGGGGTTATGAATAATTTGAGGAAGATGGGATCCAAATATAAGAGTGTGGCTGATTGGAGACGTTTGATGGGTCCGGACCTGTGTGCTGGTGACTTGGTGTGGCTGTCTTCTAGGAACATTAAGCTGAACGTTCCGTCTTGGAAACTGGGTCCCAGGTCTATCGGTTCTTATAAGATCATAGCCATCGTTAATCCGTAGCATTTTGCCTTGCTTTACTGCCTACCTTTAGGATCCATAATGTATTTCATCGTTCTCTCCTCAAAAATACGTGGCATCTTCTGTACCATCACCTCTACTAACATCTCCTGTCATTGTCAATGGTAATTTAGAGTTTCAGATTGCAATGATTTTGTATTCTTGTCTTGTTTGTCAGTTTCTTCAGTGTCTGGTATATTGGAGGGGGTGCAGTCCTGAGGAAAGGATGTGGGTACCAGCATCTGATGTACATGCGGCCAGACTGGTCCGGGCTTTTCACATCACACACCCCGATAAATCTGGTCCTGAGGTGCTGGAGGTCCCTCGTAGTAGAGGGGATATTGTCACGGGGTTATCAGCACAGTGTCGAGCCAGAAGACAGCAGCGTCTGATTGCTCCTACTCCGGCACTGACAACAAGCACTTCTCCTTCATTTTAAATGTGTTTATTCCTTCTGGCAGAACAGGGATTAATCGGCCATGTTGGAAATCAACGTGCTCACAGCTGAGCTCGGTTAGCCACTCCTTTTCCCTTTATAATCTGGGCTCTGTTACAATTCCTTGTCAGAGCTAGCATTATTGCTGAATGGCTAATGGAGGGAGAGGAGTTCATATGAGAAGGAGAGTTGAAGGAGTTATTAGTGACTGTTGCTTGGTTTGTATGTGTGGTAATTCCTTATCCTTCTCTATTTTGGTTTATTCCCCTACCTCCATTTCCCGATGCATTCCTCTGTTATATGTGAGTGAATATATTGTATGCCTGGAGTTTTCTGTTAACCCTTGTTTGTGTTGCCTTGTTTGTCGGGTTGGTGTACTATGGTGCACAGTAGCACCCCTTCTTCCCTGGGTGGGGGAAGAGAACAGATGGAGGGCTAACTCAGGAGATAAGGCAAGGATGGAGGCCATGGCATCTTCGCTATCTGAAGTATTCCGGGGAACAATCAGGGGAAAAGTATAATAGAAACACATCACCACTTCTGTGTTTCTCACCCACTCCTGGTTTTGACTTACAAATACTGAAGGAAAATACTGACCAAATACTGAACGCAGGAACGAGGCCTTAGGATATATTCATACTACCGTATTTTCTTTCATCCAAGAGAATCAGGCCAATTATGCTAATCACACACTGATCAAAGTGTGATCATAGTGTGATCCTATTTTGGCAAATAAGAAGATGGAAAAAAAGATTTCACCATCTACTCCATTCTGTTAGTTCATGAAAATCAGACTGCACTCAGATGTCATCCGAGTTGTGTCTGATGTTTTTCACAAACTCATTGACATGCATGGCCAAGTGTGATTCAAAAATCGGATGCAAATTGATCATACAGCTTTTGTTCCTTGGACAGACTCTGTCCAGGGAAAGAATTGGAGATGTATAAGGGCTCATAGACTAATATTGGTTTTAGTGTGATGCAATGTTTTCTTTGGAGCAGCCTCAGACTGAAAATACAGTCATCAGCATGAACCCTAACTATTGTATGTCCTCCCTTAGGCAATTGATATGCTGCAGTAGTGTTATCTATTAATCACATAGTGGGTGGCAAAGGAAGGCCATGTCCACACATTCAGTATTTGGTCAGCATTTTCCATCAGTATGTGTAAGCCAAAACCAGGAGTGGGTGATAAATACAGACGTGGTGACAAGTTTCTATTATACTTTTCCTCTGATTGTTCCTCTCCTGGTTTTGGCTTATAAATACTGATGCAAAATACTGACCAAATACTGAATGTGTGAACGTGGCTTTAGGCTGATAGTGGAACTCCAAGCAGAGACAAAGCAAGTGAGTTTTTGGCGGGTATCTCTTTGCCGGGCAGATAAGGACCAGCACGAGGTTTGTTTCCTGACAGAATCCAGGAATTCCAGGATTGGTGGATCAGCTGGAAGGAGATGGGGGACTTTGATATTTAAGCCCGCCTAATGGCCAGCAATGGAGCATTGCTAACCTGAAGATTCCTGGCCCACTTGCCCGAAAAGTTCTTCCTTTTGTATGTTATAACTGTCGCATGTCCTGTTACAGGGAGGTTACACCCGGCCTTGTGGGGTTGAGTGTATTTAAATGTTTCTGCTACGGCTCGAGTCGATTAAAGACTGAGCCACTGTTTACAGAATCGATTATTTATTATTGATTAATATCACTTGGTTCATGTCTATTATTTTAATTATTTAAGTAATTGGTTAGAGTTGACGTGATATCCCATGTCCACCTGACGACAGCGGTGCAGTATCACATATCAACACTAGATGTCACTGTAAAAGCATAAAAACGAAGCCACAAAGTGTGGGAAAAGACAGCAACACATTAGAACAATGTAACATCCTGTGTGAACAGTGGGAGCAAAGCTCACAGAGGAATCTGGATTATTACATTAGTAATTTGTTGGCTATTTGGATTTTTGCTCAGCATGAGCACTTAGAGCTGAAAGAAAACCTTAAAAAATTTAGCTATTTGTAAGGGCACAAGGCTAATGCCGCCTTAATACATCTGACAACAGCACACGTAACTTACAACATAGCAGAATTCATCTTAAAAAAAGTTATTCATCTCTGATACTTTACTTTAGGAAAAAGCAGGGACAGTTTCCACATCTCCCCAGGATAATGAGGGGTCTGATGGCCATAAACGCTCACTACTGGCTCAATTATCAGCTTTAGCGTCACATGGACCATGTATGATGGTCACATCCCTATGCCACACGGTGCCCATCTCTGAGCTCTGCCCTACAAACCACTCCTGCCATAGATTCAGTGTGAGGGATGGGAGAAGGGAAGTCATAAAGAGAATGGCTGTCAAAGAGTTTGTAGGTTGTAGACTCTCAGTTTAGCCAGCAGACAGTGCTGTAAGTTGATATGAGTGTCAGGAAATATCTTATTTTGTCGGAAATTAAAAGCAGTGGAAGTCTGGAGCCCAAATGGCCAGCTGAGGAGATGACTGTACACACTGACATGACCTAAGCATGAAACAGTGCTTTCACATTTTCATTTTTAGCTAAAGAACCCTTTAAAAGGTTATGTACATCCCTTAATTCTTCCTACTAAGTTAAAAGATTGTTTTATAAGAAAATCATAAAGTATACACACCCTACTGATGCCCTGCTCCTTCTCCAGCGCTGCTGGGTCCCCCACTGGTCTCTGTTCTTCTGATTCTGGTCAAACAGCCATATAATTACAGAAACCAATCAGTGACTACAGAAGCAATCCAAATTTTGGTTGTTTTTTTGGTTTATTCTTTAAATCAAGGATGTGTAGTAATGGCCCGGATTGGGGGGTGGTCCACTGCTTACCGTGCACAGACGACACAGACAACAGACGCAGGCAGATTTTGCTTGTATCAGGTCCGAGTTTATTGGCCGTCCTCCTGACGACCGTAGCCATACACCGCAGCTCCTTTTCAGCCCTCCTTATTCAGGCCCGGTACCTTCACCTTCCTTCAGTCGCAGTGATGTTCCTCACAGATCTTTCGCTGGGGCTGTCCTAGACCTATCTACCACCAGCGTTTCGCCTGTCCGAGGTCATCATCCAATCGGTACCCCCAGGGCCTCGTCTGTCCTACGGTTCTTTGTGTCAGGGGCCACCCCCCTGACTGTCTCTTCCTGTCAGTCCCCTGGTCGAGCTCTCCACCGTTGTCAGTCTTCTGTACTGATTCTTCTCCTCCTGAGCTCTTCCCGGGGCTAGTCCTCCCTGGAACCCTGTCCTGTCCTATTTATCCCCTTCCTCGGGAATTTCCCTCCTGGGTTTCTATCTCACGCCCCCCATGACTAAGCGGTTTCCTAGCCCTAAGCTGCTGACAAGTCCTGTTCTCACGCTCCTCCCTGCCATCTTGTGGTCAAACTTAGGTACTGCACTCCTATTCCCTTTTCCCCAGCTGTTTCCCTTCTGTCTTTACAAATATCCATCTACAGTGCACAAACCTTCCCTTCTTCCTCCAGTCGAGTCTGTCCGTCAAGTCACCTCCCCCACACTTGGACCACCCCTTGAGGGCTCATACCCATTTGCGAGAAATATGGATGAGTGCACTGCGATAAAATATCGGATTGCACTCGGACCAATGTCAATGAGTGACATCTCATCTGCGATTTTTTTTCTGAGCTGAAATCGGACTGAGATATGCATATCTCGGATGAGATTTTCCAATATAAGTCAATGGGTGTGAGAAAAAAATTGCACAGCCCTCACACCATCCGAGTGCTGTCCGATTTTTACGCACCGCTGTCCATTGAAAAGCCGGCAATTCATGTGCGGCTACAGTAAAATCACACTGCAGCTTAGAAAACAATAGATAGAATAGATATATACACATAGAATACATATATATACAGTATATACGTCAGTGACACACACACACACACACATATATGTATATATATACAGTATGTATGTATTCTATGTGTATATATCTATTCTTTTCTAACCTGTTAGTGTGATTTTACTGTACACCGCATAATAATTACTAGCTTTTCTTCTATCTATCTGTCTGTCTGTCTGTCTGTCTGTCTATCTATCTATCTATCTATCTATCTATCTAATATAAATACATATACATCTCTGACAAAAAATAAGAGACCACTGCACATGTCTTTGAATTTCCAAACACTAAATTTTGTATTTATTTTCAGAAAATGAGAAATGGTCAAAATAACAAAAAAATGCAGTGCTTGCAGACCTCAAATAATGCTAACAAAACAAGTTCATAATCATTTAGAAACAACAATACTAATGTTTTAACTCAGGAAGAGTTCAGAAATCAATATTTTGTGTAATAACTATGATTTTTAATCACAGCTTTCATGCAACTTGGCATGCTTTCCACCAGTCTTTCACACTGCTTTTGGGTGACCTTATGCCACTCCTGGTACAAAAATGTAAGCAGTTCTTCTTTGTTTGATGACTTGTGACTATCCATCTTCCTCTTGATTACATTCCAGAGGTTTTCAATGGAATCCAGGTCTGGAGATTGGACTGGCCATGACAGGGATTTGATGTGATGGTCCTTCATCCACACATTGATTGACCTAGCTGTGTGTAATGGCACATTGTCCTGCTGGAAAAACCAGTCCTCAGAGTTGGGGAACATTGCCTGAGCAGAAGGAATCTACTGTTTTTCCAGGATAACCTTGTATGCGGCTTGATTCATAAGTCCTTTGCAAAGATTAACCTGCCCAATTTCAGCCTTGCTGAAGCATCCCCAGATCATCATCGATCCTCTACCTAATTTCACAGTGGGTGCAAGGCCTCTCCAGGTCTCCTTCTAACCATTACATGACCAGGTGCTGGCCAAATCTGAAAATTAGACTCATCAGAGATGATTACCTTACTCCAGTCCTCTATGGTCCAATCCTTATGGTCTTTGGCAAACTTCAGCCTGACTCTCCTTTGCTTCTCATTGATGAAAGGCTTTTTTCTAGCTTTACATGACTCGAGCCCTGCCTCTAGGAGCCTGTTACAAACTGTTCTTGCCGTGCCCTTCACCCCAGCTGCCATTTGCCGTTCCTTTTGAAGATCACTTGATGTCATCCTGCGGTTGCTGAGTGACATTCGAATAAGATGACGGTCATCCCGGCTAGTGGAGAGTCGTTTTTGCCCTCTTCTGGTCTGTAGCTTTGTTGTCCCCAATGTCTGCTGCTTGACCTTGTTGTAATGTGTGTGTGTCACTGACATGTATGCATATATATTTATTCTATGTATATATACAGTATCTATTCTATCTATTCTTTTCTAAGCTGTCAGTGTGATTTTACTGTACACCGCACATGAATTGCTGGCTTTTCAAAGGACATCGGTGCGTAAAAATCAGACAGCACTTATATGGTGAGAGTGTTGTGTGATTTTTTTCTCGCACCCATTGACTTGCATTGGCGAGTCTCGATACGCAGCAGTTCGCAGCATGCTGCGATTTTTTTCTCAGTCCGATTTCAGCTGAGAAAACAATTGCAGATGAGATCTAACCTATTGAATAACATTGATCCAAGTGCAATCCGATTTTTTTATCGGATTGCACTTGTCCATATTTCTCTCAAATGGGTATGAGCCCTTATTCTAATAGATGAACTATGTAAAATAAACCTTTCAGTATACGTGAACTCTGAGGCACATTATGGTCCCCCTTGTCTAAAGCATACCTTCCAAGTTTTGAAGAACAGAAAGAGGCATAAATTATGTGACATGTATAGCGCGCCATGACAAGTTTTGGCTACTCCTCTGGCCACACCCCAATCCACACCCATTTATCATTTCTTCCTCTACTGGCAGGATGGAGTGGTAGTAGTCAGAGAAATTCAGCAGTTGCCCGAGACTGCAAGGTGTAGACCCAAATTTGGAACTGTCTGCTGTATGGGGGACGGTTGGGGATGGAGATAACTGGATCAATTCACGGGTCTCCAGTGTCTACATCCTGGTGGCTGGATGTTGTGCCACAAATTTCTTACCTTCCAACGTCCCCATTGCAGCTTTGATTGGCCATGGCTGGTGCAACATAATCTGTGCATCCTGCTCAGAGGTGTATCTGGGGGGGCAGTCGGCCATATGCCCAGGGCGCAGCCAGAAGGGGGGTGCAGTCGAGCTGCCTAATGCGGCAGTCCGCAGCGTCTCCCCTGGTGGCTACATTCTGCAGCCCCCAGACTGGGAGTTGGCCGTTTTCTGTGCCGGCTGTCAAGTTGACAGCCGCCACAGAGAAGCTGCAGTGTGCCGGCTCCCAGGGAGCAATTCTACTCGCGTCTTAGATGTGAGTACAATTGAAGCTATGACTGCCGGATCAAAGCGACAACAGCAGTGTGATCATGTCATGTGATTGTAACAAAGGGGTATGGGGTGGTATTCATGGGTGAGTTCACTAAGCAACAGTCAGTGAGCATGCCAGCACTTTGTACATGAAAAGATAAATAAAGTTCCTTGTGCTGCATGTACAGCATGCACCGCAGCACACTCACAGGCTCTGTCAGATTCTCCCTAGCTGCTGCCATGTGAGATCCGCAAATCACTTCAGAGACAAGGTCTTTTTCCAACAGATTAACTTTACTATACAGCAGCGTATTCATCACAAAGACAGCACAAGTCAAACACAGAGACATCTTGTCATGTTTCCCCGTTATCCGGACAGACTCTATCTTCTGCATCAGCTTCTCTTTCCCGGCAAGCTCAACTATATCCCTGGACAATCCATGTCCTACCTGTTTCCTTTGACAATCTCTGTCCCACTCGTGCTCCAGGCCCACCAGCCTCCTGCCGTTTCCCTGGTCCGGCTGCGAGTTATAGGGTAACAGGTTCACCAACTCATCTACCTCCTAATCTCAGCCGCTAGCTTCAGATCCTTTCTCAGAACGATTCTGTATAAGATGGTGACCACCTGCATGATTCTCAGCCCGGGGTCCCTTGCTGAAGCAGCTTTATCCCCACGGCCTGTAATACTCTGCTCACACATCCTGCCCTGGGGCAAGGTGCCGGTCTGACAGAACCAGGAAGTATCTGTCCTATACCTCCCTGCTCTGTGACTCCTCCCATCTGCTTAACCCCTGTGCTGCCTGTATTTAACTAACACCTCTATCTATTCTATACTCTAGATCTAATGTGCCCCCTCTATTCTAATCCTCCATGGTCCTGCACTACTCACTTATCTATCGCTAAGCTAAAGCACAATACATCACATTACAGAACATGACAAATACATTACAGTGCACACAACAGCAAAATATTAATAAAACATCAGGGTGCCGCATGTTACACAGGTGAACAGCATCAAGGAGAGAGAATGTACATGAGGGTCTCCGCCACTTCCTTTCACTCCTCCCTCCTAGAATATGGTAATCACTGACCATGGCGGCACCTGTCAATGTAAAACTGTTAGAAAACATTTTTTTAAAAACATATTTACAATATAAGACAGGCTCTCTCTGATTACTTTTGTTGGGTCAACCATGACCTCAGCTCCACTCGGTTGGATCCCTGGAACAAAAAGTTCAAGTTCCCTTAACATGGGTTCTCCTGACCCCGGTGCTCTTGCTCCTGGGACCCTTAAATAACAACAACAATTTAGGCCCATGAGCCAGTCCTTTCCTACTCTGGGTAGCCAAACACAGGAAGTCACTTTCAATACATGGCCCGGTAGCCAACTCAGCATCAGTCCATTTAGTTCCTTCAGTCCTGACTCAGCTCGCTCCTCGGGTCCTCCTGCACAAACCTTTATCACCCTCCCTCCTTTTAGTACAAAATGTGCTCTTAAACACACATGGGCGGCTTTATCAAGGAACAGTTCAAGTATTAGTCCCTTGCTCATTGCCACCGGGCCCGGGTCTGCTGCTGCCAGCGCCGCTGCTCCCGCGCTGCCCAGGGCTCCATTGCTCAACGCCACTGGGTCCGAGTCTGCCTCTGCCAGTGCCGCTGCTCCCACGCTGCCCTGGGCTTCCCTGCTTCCTGCTTCTGCTCCGGCGCGCTCCTTCCCTGTTACCGGCCGCGCGCTCCATCTGCTCGTGCATGCGTCTTAGGGCCCGACCGCGCGTGCACCCGCAGCTCTTATCCTCCTGTGTAACGTAACCCGGCATCTCTGCCTGTCCAATGGAGGGCAGGCACTGGGTATTTCAGGCTGCCTTCCCTTAGTGGAGGCACCTGATTATTGAGTTCTACTCCTATATTTAGGCCACGTCTGCCGCTAGGTGTTACCTCTGTGTAGCTTGTGTCTTAACCCTTTGTCTCCTTCTGTCTCTTCCAGAGTCCGCTCCGGCACTGTGTCTTCCTGGTGTTTCTACCATCTTCGCCTTCATACCATCTCCACTTCTGTTCTCCTCAGCCTTCATACCATTCCCACCTCCGCTCTTCTCGGCCTACATACCTTCTCCATCTCGTGGTTTACTTTCTCCGTGCCTCCCCTGCACCTTCCCTGCTCAGTCCATACCCCCTTCCTTCTACTCAGTCTCATCTCTGTATTGTGTTGGTCCCTGAGCCGACCCCTGGTCTTGGCATCCGTAGTACCTGAGCTTGCTCCCTAATGATCCCTGTATAGGGGGTGGTCAAATCAGGTGCGCTCGCACAGGGGATGTTTCGATATCACAGTCCAGTGGGTTCACTCTTGGTTCTCGCCGCCTCCGGCGTAACATCAAGGTTAAGACAGGTAAAATTTGGGGCAAATGCAGGTAAGATGTAGGGTTAAAATAACACAGTCATTCAAGCAACCACACACACAGTCCATAGTGATCAACCCTCCCAGGGTTTCAGTCCCGTAATGCAGCAAGGGATGCGCAAACAAAACTTGGATGAGGAAAGGGGAGAGCAAAGACAACAGTCTTTTATCCGTGACCATTCGGTTCACCACCGACACTAAGTCCTGGTACCATCCAGGGCTCACTGCACTTCCAGAGATGCAAAACAGTCTCACATATTTTGGTGCAAAAGGCACACTTTCTTCTTAAAGGGACCACCCTCATTCCTTGCGGTCGGAATAGTGGTCCACACTGTGGCCCAAAGGCCCACTGGAGAATGACTCATCACTGTTCCTCCGGCTTATTTCCACTGGCAACGGCCGGCTTAGCAAACTTGGAGCCTCCTGCTCCTGTGACCGAACAACCGATTTCTTTAAGGGTGCCTCTGCCCTCTGGCTTTCTGTAGGGGCCGCGTGTCATCCGGCCGAACAAGCTTCCTCCTCCTTGCCACTGCAGCTGCTTTAAAATCCGGCGCTCCCGCTGCTACTTCTCCTCAATAACCTTCCTCAGCCACCGAGCCTCTCTCGCTGTAGGGACTCAGGTCACGTCTGGGTACCCGCTGTGGGGAGATATGGGGAACGGAGAAAGTGTCTGGACTGGAATAAGTGCAGGGACTGGGGTGAGGGCCGGTGTTACACTCACTGAGGTGGCAGCCAGCTGTGTCGCTCCTCCACTGTGGCCGCGCGAACTTGGAATCACGGCCGCAACCGTCCCTCTCTCCACAACTTCCGGTTTCTTTATTACTTCTTACGGCTCCAGCTTCTCTGCGTCCGCGGTGTCCTCGCTCTCGGCGATCTTCATCTGCACTGGTATCTCACATGGTAATGACGTCTCTCTTCTGGGCACGCTGTCTTGCTCTTCTGGGCTCCACCCATTCATGAGTGGATTTATTTCTGGCTGCCCCACCCATTCCTCAAGATTCTGCCATAGGGGTCAAGGCTTCTTCTTCTGCTGCGCCAATCTCGGGTAGGCACCAGTTACAGTGGGATGTGGCCTTGGCTCAGGCCACTGCTTCTTCAATCTTTGCGCCCTTCTCTTCTTAGGACACCCACGGTGGGAGGCACCATTCTCAGTTTTCATACCACTGACCGCCATTTTCTTGTCAGTGTTTGGTGCCATCTTGGACAACAACTCAGTCACCAGTCCACAAGTCCCGGGAACCTTTTTCTCCAATTTTGTAGCTGCAGCGCTTCTGGATTCAATCCTGCCAACTACGCCAAATGTGACAAGGGGTCATGGGCGAGTTCACTAAGCAACAGTCAGTGAGCACCCCAGCACCTTGTACATGAAAAGATAAATAAAGTTCCTCATACTGCATGTACAGCATGCAACACAGCATACTCACAGGCTCTGTCAGATTTTCCTCAGCTGCTGCCATGTCGGCTCCACAAATCACTTTAGAGATGAGGTCTTTTTCCAACAGCTTAACTTTACTAGACAGCAGCGCATTCATCACATAGGTAGCACAAGTCAAACACAGAGACATCTTCTTATCTGCATTCTTCACACAGGCAGCACAAGTTAAACACAGAGACTTCTTCTTATCTTTCCCTGTCATCCGGACAGACTCTATCTTCTGCATCAGCTTCCTTTTCCCGGAAAACTCAACTATATCCCTGGACAATCCGTGTCCCACCTGTTTCCTTGGACAATCTCTGTCCCACTTGTTCTCCAGGCCCACCAGCCTCCTGCTGTTTCCCTGGTTTGGCTGCGAGTTATAGGGTAACGGGCTCACCGACTCAGCTGCCTCCTAATCTCAGCTGCTATCTTCAGATCCTTTCTTGGAACGGTTCTGTATAAGCTGGTGACCACCTGTACGATTCTCAGCTTGGGGTCCCTTAGTGAAGCAGCTTTATCTTCATGGTCTGTAATACTCTGCTCATACGTCCTGCCCTTTGGCAAGGTGCTCAGGTCTGACAGAACCAGGAAGTGTTTGTCCTATACCCCCTGCTAAGTGCTGCTCTGCTCTGTAAGGGTGCCGTTTCACTTAGCGACGCACCAGTGATCCCGACAACGATGTGACCTAGTAGGGATCGCTGGTGTGTCGCTACAGTCATGGCCAAAAGTATTGACACCCCTGCAATTCTGTCAGATAATACTCAGTTTCTTCCTGAAAATGATTGCAAACACAAATTCTTTGGTATTATTATCTTCATTTAATTTGTCTTAAATAAAAAAACGCAAAAGAGAATGAAGCAAAAAGCAAAACATTGATCATTTCACCCAAAACTCCAAAAATGGGCCGGACAAAAGTATTGGCACCCTCAGCCTAATACTTGGTTGCACAACCTTTAGCCAAAATAACTGCGACCAACCGCTTCCGGTAACCATCAATGAGTTTCTTACAATGCTCTGCTGGAATTTTAGACCATTCTTCTTTGGCAAACTACTCCAGGTCCCTGATATTTGAAGGGTGCCTTCTCCAAACTGCCATTTTTAGATCTCTCCACAGGTGTTCTATGGGATTCAGGTCTGGACTCATTGCTGGCCACCTTAGAAGTCTCCAGTGCTTTCTCTCAAACCATTTTCTAGTGCTTTTTGAAGTGTGCTTTGGGTTATTGTCCTGCTGGAAGACCCATGACCTCTGAGGTAGACCCAGCTTTCTCACACTGGGCCCTAAATTATGCTGCAAAATTTGTTGGTAGTCTTCTGACTTCATAATGCCATGCACACGGTCAAGCAGTCCAGTGCCAGAGGCAGCAAAGCAACCCCAAAACATCAGGGAACCTCCGCCATGTTTGACTGTAGGGACCATGTACTTTTCTTTGAATGCCTCTTTTTTCTCCTGTAAACTCTATGTTGATGCTTTTGCCCTAAAAGCTCTACTTTTGTCTCATCTGACCAAAGAACATTCTTCCAAAATGTTTTAGGCTTTTTCAGGTAAGTTTTGGCAAACTCCAGCCTGGCTTTTTTATGTCTCGGGGTAAGAAGTGGAGTCTTCCTGGGTCTCCTACCATACAGTCCCTTTTCATTCAGATGCCGACGGATAGTACGGGTTGACACCGTTGTACCCTCGGACTTCAGGGCAGCTTGAACTTGTTTGGATGTTAGTGGAGGTTCTTTATCCAACATCCGCACAATCTTGCGTTGAAATCTCTTGTCAATTTTTATTTTCCGGCCACATCTAGGGAGGTTAGCCACAGTGCCATGGGCTTTAAACTTCTTGATGACACTGCGCACGGTAGACACAGGAACATTCAAGTTTTTAGAGATGGACTTGTAGCCTTGAGATTGCTCATGCTTCCTCACAATTTGGTTTCTCAAGTCCTCAGACAGTTCTTTGGTCTTCTTTCTTTTCTCCATGCTCAATGTGGTACACACAAGGACACAGGACAGAGGTTGAGTCAACTTTAATCCATGTCAACTGGCTGCAAGTGTGATTTAGTTATTGCCAACACCTGTTAGGTGCCACAGGTAAGTTACAGGTGCTGTTAATTACACAAATTAGAGAAGCATCACATGATTTTTCGAACAGTGCCAATACTTTTGTCCACCCTCTTTGTTATGTTTGGTGTGGAATTATATCCAATTTGGCTTTAGGACTATTCTTTTTGTGTTATTTCATTTAAGACAAATTAAATGAAGATAATAATACCAAAGAATTTGTGTTTGCAATCATTTTCAGGAAGAAACTGAGTATTATCTGACAGAATTGCAGGGGTGTCAATACTTTTGGCCATGACTGTAAATGATTGCTAGTAAGATGCCAAACAGGCAGGTCTCTTCAGCGACGCAGCAAAGATCCAGCGATGCGCATGCTGGCCAGCAGGACGCCGACGAATAAAAAATGGCCCAGGACATTCCTGCATAATCAGCGATATCCATCAGGGGGACCGGTCGCTGCTGCATGTCACATGTAGCGAGATCGCAGGTGAGATCGCTGTTGTGTCACAAAATCGGTGACGCATTAGAGTTCTCGCTAGCGATCTCGCTATGTGAGACAGGGCCTTAACTCCTCCAATCAACTTAACCCTTATGCTGCCTGTATCTAACTAACACCTCTATCTATTCTGTGCTCTAGCTCTACTGTGCCCCCTCTATCCTAATCCCCCTATGGACCTGCACTACTCACTAATCTATCCCTAAGCTAAAGCACAATACATCATATTACAGTACATGACAAATACAATACAGTGCACACAATAGCAAAACATTAATAAAAAATCTGGGTGCCTGTCAGGCAAATTATAGCAACATAGTGACTACACCTGAGTCTACTGAGTTGTGTAGTACAGTGGTCCTAGGCAGTATTGACTGGGTGTATGTGAATCTATTTGGGATCTTTCTCTTGTTTTCAGAAAAGCGTTTATCCAAGGTCGTTAGTAAAATCTTCCTTTGGCAAGCTTGGTGTGTGGCCGTTTTCCTTGTTCACGGTTTCGCTGTGTCCTGGGGAGCCCACCCCGGTACACGGTCTACCTTCATGCATAGCGTAAATGCTGTGTCTTGTCTTCACCAAACTGCGCAATAAGAATCTTCTCTGGTTATTGCATTGTTGCTGCATTTTTTTTCTTACCTTTTTCCCTTTATTTGATGCGGCTTTGGTGCAGGTGTGAAGCAGCGTTTAAGTGTTTTTTTATAGTACAGAAAACCTTTGATTCTGCACTTCAAAAAAGTAACTGCAGTTATATACATGCCATTTTTTTAGGCTCCACATAGAAGCTTTGAGATAACCCCGGAGGTATTTTCGTTTTTGCGTTTTTTGTTTTTTGCTCCCCTTCTTCCCAGAGCCATAACGTTTTTATTTTAATGTCAATATAGCCGTGTGAGGTCTTGTTTTTTGTGGGACAAGTTGTGCTTTTAAACGACACCATTGGTTTTACCATGTTGTAAACTAGAAAAAGGGGAAAAATTCCAAGTGCAGCGAAATTGCAAAAAAAACTGCAATTCCACACTTGTTTTTTGTTTGGCTTTTTTACTAGGTTCAGTAAATGCTAAAACTGACCTGCCATTATGATTCTCCAGGTCATTATAAGTTCACAGACACCAAACATGTCTTAGTTCTTTTTTTATCTAAGTGGTGAAAAAAATTACAAACTATGTTAAAAAAAAATTGTGCCATATTCCAATACCCGTAGCGTCTCCATTTTTTGTGATATCGGGTTGGTTGAGGGCCTATTTTTTGCATGCTGAGATGATGGTTTTTAGTTATACCATTTTGGTGCAGATGCAATCTTTTGATTGGCCATTATTGCTTTTTAATGCAATGTCTCAGCGACCAAAAAGCGTTATTCTGGTGTTTTGACTTTTTTCTCTCTACGCCGTTTAGCGAACAGGTTAATCCTTTTTTTTATTGATAGATCTGGTGATTCTGAATGCAGCGATATCAAATATGTGTATGTTTGATTATTTTTATGGTTTTTTTTTTGAATGGAGCGAAATGGGGCGATTTGAACTTTTATGTTTTTTATATTTTTAAAAACATTGTTTTTACTTTTGGCATGCTTCAATAGTGTCCATGGGAGACTAGAAGCTGCCATAACTCAATCGGCTCTGCTACGCACAGGTGATGATCAGTTCGCCTATACATAGCTGAATTACTCACTTACTATGAGCGCCGACCACCGGGCGGCTCTCACAGCAAGCCGGCAGTGACAACCATAGAGGCCTTCAGGAGACCTCTGGTTGTCATGCCAACCCACCGGTGACCCGCGATCACGTAACGGGGGTCACCGGTGGGCGAATTTCCAGCCGCGATTGCTGGAAGTGCATGTTAAATGACGCTGTCAGTGTTTGACAGTGGCATTTAATGGGTTAATAGCCTCGAGTGAATCGCGATTCCACCCGCAGCTATTCAGGGCACATGTCAGCTGTTCAAAACAGCTGACATGTCCCAGGAAAGATGTGGGCTCACCGCCAGAGCGCACATCAAAGGGAGGGAGTCCAATCAAAGGGAGGGAGTCCACCCCTCTCTTGTGTGCATGCCACACAAGAGAGGGGTGGGGATCTCCCAAACCATGCATAAGCAAGGAAATAATGGATTAAAAACACATGTGACATGCACATATGTGAACACGTTGGTCAGACAGTGTTCACACCACCCACTGACTGAAACACAAAAAGAAAGCACCCCTCTCTTGTGTGGCATGCACATAAAAAGCTATCTTACACCACGTGCCCACATCAGGAAGCGCCTGTCTGAATCCTGCTCATTTAGGTACTGTTCACATGTTCAGGTTTTAAATACATTACGTAGGGACTGCTCTGTTATGGGTTACCGTGACGAGGTGGAGTAGCTGGGTGTACATTTTTTGCAAAAAATGTATCGACTAAATACCCTGTATTTGTTATCATCTTTCTACTAGGACTAGCTGACTACTATTATATTTTTTACTACAGAGTATTTTTGCACATTTGTCATTCTGTGCTTTCTTTTTGTGTTTCAGTCAGTGGGTGGTGTGAACACTGTCCGACCGACCTGTTCACATATGTGCATGTCACATGTGTTTTTAATCCATTATTTCCTTGCTTATGCATGGTTTGGGAGATCCCCACCCCTCTCTTGTGTGGCATGCACATAAAAAGCTATCTTACACCACGTGCCCACATCGGGAGGTGCCTGTCTGAATCCTGCTCATTTAGGTACTGTTCACATGTTCAGGTTTTAAATACATTAGATAGGGACTGCTCCGTTAAGGATTACCGTGATGAGTTGGAGTAGCTTGGTATACATTTTTTGCAAAAAACGTATCGACTAAATACCCTGTATTTGATATCATCTTTCTACTAGCACTAGCTGACTACTGTTATATTTTTTACTGCAAAGTATTTTTGCACGTTTGTCATTCTGTGCTTTCTTTATGTGTTTCAGTCAGTGGGTGGTGTGAACACTGTCCGACCGACCTGTTTACATATATGCATGTCACATGTGTTTTTAATCCATGATTCAAGACATAGCAGAAAAATTTCGATTGAAGGATGCAAAAACAGTAAAGTCTCCAATGGAAACTAATTATCTTAAAGAGATGAATAGTGAGAAAAATGTGTTACCAAATAATGAAGAGTACAGAACAGCAATAGGAAAACTACTGTATCTAGCGACTGTAACAAGGCCAGACATCGCAGCAGCAGTAGGAATCCTGAGTAGAAAGGTGTCAAAACCAAATAAAGCTGACTGGAATGCTGTAAAGAGAGTAATGCGTTATTTGAAAGGAATCAGCAATGTTAAGCTCAAACTACCCACAAGTGATAATTGCATTTTAACAGGATACGTTGATGCAGATTGGGCTGGAGATCCAACTGACAGAAGATCTACCAGTGGACATATTTTTTTCCTCTCAGGTGGACCAATAAGTTGGACAAGTAAGAAACCGTCAATTGTGACACTGCACTGTCTTCAACAGAAGCAGAGTATGTTGCTGCAGCACATGCAAGTCAAGAAGTTATGTGGTTGACAATTGTTGACAGACTTAGGACAACCACAGTTGGAACCGACAAAATTGAAAGAAGACAATCAAGGATGTCTTGTTCTTGCTCAGATTGAAAGAGTCAATCCAAGAACCAAGCATATTGATGTGAAGTATCATTTCTTGAGAGATCATCAGGAACAAGGAGTCTTGAAGTTAGAATATTATCCTACTGAAGAAATGACAGCAGACATCTTCACCAAGGCGTTGAATGCTGATAAACACCAGAGACTAATAAAAAAAGTTTGGCTTGACTGAATAAGTCCTTACTGTTGAGAAAGGGTGTTGGCATATGCAACAGAACTGGACTTATCGTTTATGTAAGAAGGACTTTACACTAGCCTGACAGCAGATGGCGATAGTGTGAAGTTATATGTTTGTTGTATTGTGGGGAGGGAAGCTCTCTTCTTGTTGTTTAGTTTTACTTTCGCTTTTGACTGTATTATACCAGCAGCATGGGCTGTGTGCTTCTGAATTCTTATCTCATGTTTACCCATATGAAGTAAATACTGTTTACTGAAGATAACTTGCTCAGTGAAGTTCTCCTGTGTACCGGTGGATTCTCAAAAGATACACTCTGCTACACATGGCTCTTTTTTTGTTTAGGCAACATGGTGCAACATCACGTGCATCAATCGGCAAAGATGGTGTCGTGCCGAGTCGGCTGGTAAGAGGCGGAATTCCATTTCCCATACAGCGGCCACAGACCACTGTCATGTCCAAAGAAACTGCACTTGTGGATTTAATTGAGCCAACTCCAATCTTCAATGTACATTAAAACACTGTAGTATCAAAGCAGATGTCTAAATAGGTGGGAAGGAGAGGGCAACTGGTACATGTGCCTTGGCTGCTACCTGTGGCATGGGGGATTGGATGATTGGGTACACACAGAATACTCTTTGTCTGTTCCAAGATATTTAGACACAGGGTGATGCCAATATATTAAACCTAATAAACAGGCAATATCTGCATGTGTTATAGTTGTCGAACAGCCGCCAGACATGCAGGGGCGGGGTCTAGAACATATTATTCTAGCATGCCGAAGACACTTGGTTAGCAAATGAGCATGCTCAGATAATACCTTATCCCAGCACACTCGCTCATCACTAGTAGTGAAGTGGTATTCCTTGTATAGATCGCTGTTCCAACTCTTGAAGCCGACAGAACAAGTTTGAGGCAAAAAAATAAGACAAGAAAATAGCCTGATAGCCTGAGGAAGATATCAGATCGATTTTTGAAACAGGTTGCTGTCTTTCAATAAATGTTTGTTTTTTTCACACTCTCTCATCCTACTCCCATAATATCAGTATTTTAAAGTGTATTGAATTTACAACACAAGAACAGTGGCCTACTAAAGGGTGATAAGACATTCCTCTACTGATATACAATATCTCATATTTGTGTCCGGGTATGTTATTCCAGGAAGGGGCTCCTCTAGTACAGGTCTACTGTATAAGACATAAGGCGACAAACTTCTCAGGGTGCAAGCAAAAGTCTTTGTAGAGGCAATGGAAATGGCCTTTGCTGATCCTTTGTGACACAATGGGATGAACCCATAAGCTGGCCTCCTCCTTTCTTCTCTAGCCTTTGAGGCTCTCACCAGCCAGACCTTGAGGGCACGGTCAGCAGCCTCAGTGTGGAATTTGGCATTCTTTCAAGAATAGAAATGCACAGTTGGATAACAAACAGAAAAATCACCATTGTTCTGAGCTGTGTAACAGGATAAAATGATGTGATTGCAATCATGTGATCTTCCTGGGGGATGTTAATATGGTTTAGGCCCAAAAGTGAGCAAACATGGGAAATCCTTGTGAATGTTACCTACCAAGAGATATAAATGTGTCTATATCGAAAAAAAGTCTGCTTACCAAGTGTTTTGACCTCCTGTTTGTAAGCTGACGCCTCGCACAGGTAGGGGTGCTGCAGCCACAGCAAAGTCCAAAATAGAAAAAAATCCAGCAAGTGGCAAAGGTTGCAAAAAAATAACTATTATTTCATGTGAATAAAAATGAAACAACATATTGCATCCAGCACTGGAACACACTAGCTGAGAACGAGCAATCAACGCGTTACGACTTTACGTCTTAGGCCGGGGTCACACTGGTGAGGAATACGGCCGAGTGAGAGGCGCTAAAAGCACGCATTAGACACGGACCAATGATTCTCTATGGGGTCACTCGCACCAGCCGTATATTTCTCATCCGTATTCTACGCTCCGTGCCAATCGCAGCATGCTGCGATTGTCAGCGTACTACGACTGTAGTACGCCAATGCAAGTCTATGGGTGCGCAAAAAATACGGATTACACACGGACCAGACGTGTGACCTTCGAGCAATACGCAGGTCTTTTGGCTGGTGACAGGAAATGGGCCAATCCATCATCAGGAAGCCTAGACATGCAAATGAGCTCAAAAAGCGCTCCAGACATCCCGGAAGTACGCCTCCACGGAGTACAGCAGCAGCATGGCGTCCACTTACATAAATGTGGAGATGCTCATTGTCCTGGTGCAGGAGCGTCCCGAAATCTGGGACCAACGCGATGCCAATTATGCAAACTGGGCAAGAAAGGAGGCGTCATGGAGGCGCATCTGTCGCCAGATGTACCATGACTTTGGTGACCGACCACGTGAGGAGCAGCATAAAATTCGTAAGTACAAGGCAAAACATGAGTAACCTTAGCGCACAACAAAAAAGGAATATAGAATCAGCACCCCCCTTCATGTGCATGTACTTTTTGCCTCATGAGGCCGTTAGATTTGGATGTGACACGTGAATTCACACAGCCATAATTTGGGGTTAGGCCACAAGCTCCTCATCCTCCTAGATAAACCAATTATTAAGTGTAGCTAAAGAGACCCTGTGTATCTGCCCAATTAGATATGCCACCATGGGTAGAAAGCACACCCCAGAAGGCCCCATGCCTAGACTACTGGTAGCAAATGTGACCTATCAAATATGTGAATTTGACAATATTTACTGTCACATTGCAGTGGAAGATGTGATGAAACGCTGGCGAAGCATCCGGGACCAATACCGCCAGGAACGCCAGCAGCGGTCCAGGAGTGGGGATGCGGGATACGTCAAAAGGAAATACATCTATTATGACCGGCTCTCCTTCCTCGCCCCAATTCTGGATCTGAGACCGTAAGTAGATACCTCACACCACATTACACAAATACTTTACAGGGCCCAAAATATTGATGTATTTTTGCCTCTGTTCTATTTCATAACAGAACTCAATCCAACCTTACGGATCGAGGAACGGCCTCAGAGACAGAGCCCATAATTGATCCTGTAGGGGATGAGGTGGCTGGGCCATCTTCTCCCCCTACAAGAAGGATGGCAGAAGATGAGGCATCACAGGAGAACCCATTGGCTGCCCAACACACAACACCACCAGGACGGTCTGCTGCTGCCCCATCACCCATCCTGGAAGAGCCGGGCAACTTGAGCAGCAGCCCAACTGGCCATATCAGGGGATCCCCACAGGCTGCTGTTACATCTCGGTGAACACGAAGAAGGTGCCAGGTCACTGTTCAAGAGAGCAGTACCAATGTGGACACAGGGGTGCTAAATTATTTATCAAGAGTAACTACAGATGATTGGGAGGAGGCCTACTCACGTAGCCTCACCCTTTATCTCCGTGCCCTTAGCCGTGAGGTCAGGCTCCGTATTAGGGGATGTTTTCAGATCCTGCTTGATGCAAGCACCCCCCCCAATACCCCATATGAGCTTTTCGAATATCTGGAGAGGTGGCAGCTTTCCCCCAGAAATCTAATGCGCATGAGACCATCCACACAGATGCTTGCTCAAGCAGGGTCCAAACATCCTCTAATATGTGGGCCTACACCTCACCCCCTTCCTCCCACTACCCAACCTTCTATTCAGCAGCCACAAATGTCAGCCTCTAGCCAACCCCACCAATATGGCCACTTGTACCCACCCAGTGTTGGAGGCTGCTCCCAACCTGGTTGGGGACGATATGGCTATCTTGGTGGGTATGAGCCACGTGCCTACCACAGCCAACAAGATGCCCCTCCCCATCATTACTCTGGCCAGTATCCCCAACAGTCCCAGGAGGCAGGACAATTCCCACATCATGGGCAACAGTATGGCCCCACACAGGGCGATGTTGGCCACAGTGTCCAGCAGCACCCACAGGCTGCTCTTCCACGTTCCCCTTCCCCAGCCTATGAGGATTTATAAGTCTGATGGCCGTAGATGTCCAGTGCGGTTTCACTGGTGCTCCAAATACAAAGGAAAAAACAGGTGTTCTCCATCACCAAACTTTGTTACAAAATTTAACATTCTAATTTTTACCAATGTTTTCCAATCATATTAGGAATCCATCATGACAGGCAAGGCTACCTCACGCCTTTCAGACAGATATTACATGTGTGTACAAAAGAGAATATTTAAACGCGCTATACTGTAAAGTCAAAGGATGAAAATACACTACTCACTTGCTAATGCCTAGGAAAGGCGTGCTGGCCTTAGTGAAGTAGTCACCTTTTTTGCTAGCAATCTATAGTAACAAATCAAGGCGACCAGCCTTCAGAATATCACGCTCTCTCTATGTCTTAACAAGTGAGTTTTGTTTTTTCATCCTTTCCAGTATAGCATGGTTAAATATTCTCTGTTCTACAGACAGGTAATATCTGTCTGAAAGCCGTGAGGTAGCCTTGCCTGTCATGGTGGAATCTTTCTATGATTGGATAACATTATGAGGAAATGTGAGTGTTATCTTTTAGCATTAATTTTGTTGATGGAGCTCACCTATTTTTTTCCTTTGTATTTAAATATTCTCATGCAGCAATGTTGTTATTGCCTAATTTTTTTTGGGTTATGTTATATAATGTTACTTTTCAAAAAAGTTTAAGAAGGCAAAAAGGGCAATTTTGCCCATTGCCAAAATGTTCATATGGCAATATTATGTTTGCCTTTAAGAAACAAAAAAAACTCAACTATAGTTAACGTCTCTGTGTGATTTCTCAAAGACCCTGTCAACATACACTAACCAAAGCAATGAAACAGTCATAGAATCATAAGGGGTTGAGTAATATATATTTAGACACACTTAAAGAAACAAATTATAACATAGACACAGCATGCTCTTGCCAAGAAGTTGCCCCCTCAGGTGAGATAAAGTAATTAGTGAAAATATCACGCACTTTGAGGCCAGAGAGCGGTCTACGTTGAGGGTTCATAGGTGGTCTCACCCTGCGCACATTGTCCGGCCTACGCTCAACACCAGCAGAGGAGGAATAATCATGTATCCTGGTGAAGTTATGCAGAACCACACAGGCTTTCACAACTTCATTCACATTTTGTTCACTCAACTGAATGGCAGACTGGAGTACCCGCCATTTGGCACAAAGAATCCCAAAGGAACACTCCACCAGTCGCCTAGCACGTGATAGGCGCAGGTTAAAAATTCTACGCCTGTGGTCAAGGTTGCACCGGGGATATGACCTCATGACATTGCGCAATAACTGAAATGCCTCATCTGCCACAAGGACATAAGGGACTGATTCTTCAGGGGAGCCTGGTAGCTGGCGTGGTGGTGGTAGATCCAACTGGTTGGTGCGTAGCCGCCGAGCCATTATGGAAGTATTGAAGACTCTAGAGTCTCCCGTCCTTCCATAGGCCCCAATGTCAACAATTATAAACTTGTATTGAGGGTCTACCAGAGCCAACAATACAACAGAAAAGTATTGTTTATAATTGAAGAATTGGGAGCCAGAGTTCGGCGGCTTACGCACCCGGATATGTTTGCCATCCAGGGCCCCAATACAATTTGGAAACTGGCAGTCCTCCTCAAAGTCCCTTGATATCCTCAACCAGTCTTCCATCCTGGGCTCGGGCATGACCACTTGATGGAGTCTTGTCCAGATTTCTGTACATGTAGACCTCACTATGCCTGAAATGGTTGATCTTCTAATGAGAAACTCATGGTGGAGGGCGGCATAAGACAGGCCAGTGGACAGAAAGCTGTAGAACAACAGAAATTGATAATTTTAGATTGCATAAAGTCCAAAAACATCAGTTACATGCCGACCAAACTTGGTAGGAATTGAGATAGAATAACACACACATATTTGGTTGCACAACAATGACTAAGTGATATGCAGTACATATTAGACATAACATTCTGTTGTGTAAGTTGAACCATATTTGGAGTAAGATGAGGGCATTAAACTTAGTCCAAGAAGGCAAAAAACATACTTTGGCCCACACATTATGAACATAGAAAATGTGGTTGTGTAGTACATACCGTATTGTGAGTAGAAGTCGCTCCTCTGCAGATATAGCTTTGCGCTTCCTTGTGTCCTGAAAGGTTATCCCAGGGCGCACTGTCTCCAAGAGTCGATCAAATGTGGAAATGCTCATGCGACAGTACTGGTAAAATTTCAGTGCATGCTCCCGCAGAGAAGAATAGAGGCGGTGAAAATGACCTCTTGTGAGTCGTTGCCTCAAAAGTGGATGGACCCACATGCGTCTCCTCCTCCGCGGATCCACTATCACTGGGTATGGTTGCCCAAAGCGCTGTGACAAAAGCCAGGTAAAGAGAACCTGCTCAGTTGTATTGAATCTCAGACCCTCTGCCATGTTGCACAAAGAACACCAACACACCTCGTGAAAGCAAGGTCACAAATGGATAGAATGGAGAATGCCACCTGTTTCTGAGTGTATAAATAGGGTGCAGGCTAATGATTTAAATTGTTAGCAGGCCTCAAAACCGTTAAATGTCCATTTTGCAAGGCTGCGAGAAAATCTCGCCATACGGATTGCATACGGATGCCATGCGGATTACATACGGATGCAGACATGCGCAAAATACGCGACCGCACCTTGCTTACGGATGACCTACGGAGCACTATTTAGGGGTCATTCATCCGTATTACGCCTGCAATCTACGGACCGTATTTTGCGCAGGTTAGTGTGACCCCGGCCTTATTCATGATCTTCTTTGGGAGCATCTTGTTCCCCGTTTTATAGCTCTTCTGGAGTGTTTCACTGGTCTGTCTTTAGACAGATTTACACATATGTTAATTGTATCAATTAAGGGAAATTATACAGACATATGTGACAAATAAGGAAAAGAAAAAAAAATGGCCTCTCAACAAAGCACAAAAGACCATATCCAACATGGATCAAGAAAAGTTATTAGTAAATAAAATCACATCTAATTCAGTAAATTAGAAGGAAGAAAAGTGTAATGGAAACACGTCACCACTCCTGGTTTTGGCTTACAGATACGGATGGAAAATATGGATCAAATATGGATCAAATATTGGACGTTACTATACTCTGAATGTCACTGACTGGAGACTTGAATCCATTTTTAAGCTGACATGTGTATGGATCAATGAAACTCTGTGTCCGTGTGCTGTCTCAGGAAGAAAAAGGAAAGCACTAGGACGTGTTAGACAGATGTGTGAATGCAGCCTTAGGGTATGATCTGATGAACGTATAAGAAAGTGTCTCATTGTCATACCGAAAAAAACAAGACAAGTTTTCTTCTGTATTTTTATGTGTCAATCCGTATGACATTTGTGTAGCATGTGATTTTACACATTAGCATTTAATGGACTTTACAAGACCATATTCAGTTTCCTATGTTATTATTTGCTATGTATCTGTAAAAATCAGAAAAAATAAAAAAATTTTTGTGCCCCCCTAGAATATAATGGCTGAAGCTCATCCAAAATGCAGAATAGACTAGTGCATGTATAAGGGTAAGACAAAAAAGTTGTTATGGTACTGCTATACTTATAGTGTACTGCCACTCATATTAAAGGTATTGCTACACCTACTGGTGTATTACCTTAGAAGTTAAATCTATAATGTGTATATATGTTTTGCTACGTCCTTTATGTATACTGTCTTATATCTTGTTGCTGCCATGTACATAGGTTGTGCACTGTGGTTTATTGGGAGAACATAGTACCTTCATTTGGCCACAAGATAGGGGGCATTCCAGTACACACAGTTCTTAGATTAATAGACAAGTCAGGACAGTTTAGCTTAGGAGGGGCTGGCTGTAAGTTAAGCTGCAGGATTTCCTGTATTGAGTCAGTTGGGCTAGGAAGCTGGAGCAGCTCAGTTGGGGCCAGAGAGCCCCTCACCGTCCAGGGGGCTAATGCCCTGGGGACAACGCAGTGGCCCCATAATGTTTGAAGCTTAAGCCCAGCCATACAGGGCCGGTGGGAAGAAGAATGCAGCAGTGACAGCAGTGAGAGCAGTGTCAGTGCAAGGAGAGGCTGGCGCTCTAATTGTGAACACAGCAGAAAGGACGGGCAGGTCACTCACCATGTGGCAGATCGCAGCCTGGGCGCATTCTCTCACAGCTGGAGCAAGACGGCTAAGGGAACCACCAGTGAAAGTG
Organism: Dendrobates tinctorius; assembly: GCF_039654945.1. Lineage (NCBI taxonomy): Eukaryota > Metazoa > Chordata > Amphibia > Anura > Dendrobatidae > Dendrobates > Dendrobates tinctorius. The sequence goes on along the minus strand of NW_027361898.1, from coordinate 18,109,922 downwards.
AGTCTGGACAGGGAGGACGCTGAGGGGCCGTGTGTCACAGTCCGACCCGGGTACATGCTGTGCGACAGTGAGAGGAGTACACGGAAAGAGAAAGATATGTGTGACGCCTGTGGTGTAGTGATCACTGTGTCTGCTAGGGGGCGCTGTGTGGATGTCCCAGGACGGACGGATAGCCATGTCCAGAGTGGTAACAGGAGCAGGGTCCTAAATGACCGTTATGTATCCCAAGGTGGGTGGCCTTGGGATGAAGGCTTGATTATGTGCTGATCAGTAGAGCTGATCTTTTGTTCTAATGTGTTAGGGAGAAGCCTTCAGGTGATTGATGAGATGGGTGGGATCAATCACCTACAAACCCACCTAAGGGCGGGTGTCTAGAATGCCAAAGTAAAGTATATGTGTGTGAATGATTGAAGGACCTGTGATGAGGTCATAGCCATGTGATCCAGTGGGCGTGGCCACGGGCCATATAAGGTGGCCAGGGTAGGTCAGATGAGTGAATGCTTGGACCCGGTTGGTCCATATGGAAGGTCTCGTCAGACCGACTGTGCTGAGGAAGATGTGTCTGCCTTCCTGAGTGCATGTGTGTAACGTGGCTGCAGGTGTCTGAGAGTTCCCAGGAGAGGGAATGAACATCAGGACTGAGAAGCAGCTATGAGGTAACCCAGATGGGGACATAACTGTGAGGCTAGAGAGCCTGCGTACCGAACATAGCAAAGCCTGTGTGACCACAGGATTAACAGAGCGGAGCTCTGTCATGGACGCTAAGCTGTTTGGATATGAACTTTCTGTTGCTGCTTATGGTTTATGATGCCTAATAAACCGCATGGACTGTTAGTGTTATATGAGAAACCCGTGCCGGACCTGGTTATTTGGCTGCAAAGCGAGTATCCCCAACCCGAATAAGAAGCGCTACCTTACAATTGGTGGAGAATGCAAAGGGCAGTGTTGTAGCCTTGCTGCTAGGGGCAACAGATGAGGTCTGCAAAATTCGGTTGCTAAGGGCAACAGTTTCCAAAAGCACATGTTGCAGTTCTGGCAACGCTGAGCAAGGAAGGCAGACGGTCTTGAAAGCCATGTGATATGCTGACCGGGGTCAATGGAAGAGATTTATAGGACACCTCTGCGGTAGAGGGGCCTGAGAGCCTGCATGGCCGGCAGGTGACGGTCTTGAAGGCCATGTGATATGCTGACCGGGGTCAGAGAAAGACTGTGGATTGCTGTAGGGTGCCTCTGTGGATAAGAGGTACCTGAGAACCTGTGTGGCCGACACAGGTAACAGACAGGAGTCTGTGTTGCACTGACCGGGGTCAGTGAGAAAGACTGTACCTGGAGGGCTCAGTGTGCAAGGTCCTGGAGGGTCAGTGTTGGAAGGTTCTTGGAGAAGAATTGGATCCCTGGAGCACGTGCTGTGACCTTGGACCTGTTGAGGCGTGAGTGTTGGACACTCTCAGGTGGAGATGGATGTCCTGAATAGCACCCGCTGAGCCCCTGGACCTGGTGAGGCCGGCATGTTGGGAAACCCTGGGAGTAGGGTCGGCTCCCTGAATAGCACCCAGTGTGCCCTGTGCGTTGGACGGTCTCAGGAGGAGATGGACATCCTGAATAGCACACAGACAGGACACTTGTGTTTTTGTGTAGTGTGTTTTTTTTCTTTTCCCTCTCAAGTCAGCTTGCGGTGGCTCAGTGGGGTTACGAAGGTGACAAGCGACTTGCTGTAACTCGGTGGGGTTACGAAGGTGACAAGCGACTTGCTGTAACTCGGCGGGGTTACGAAGGTGACACCAGCAGCTGCGTGTGAGTGGCAGCCAGAGGTGTCGGAGATCCGTGACAGCAGGAGCTGTGGTGGTGCCAGCAAGAACTTGTGTGGTATCGTACTTAAAGGGCCAGTACGGGCCCAAAAGACATAAACTGTTTTGTGTGATCTGTGGCCTAAGGAGACCTGTAGAAAGGACATGGGGAAATCCCGAAAGGGGGCGGTGACCCAAATCGGGGTGGTAACCCAAAAAGGGTGGAGTCCCTGAGGGGGGCGGTGACGTTCTCAAAAGGGGCAGCACTGGGTACCTCAGCGGACATGTCTGGGGAACCGCAGTGTGTGTGTATGACTTTTTCAGAATGTGGGACATTCTTTCTGGATAATGACGGGCCGCAGGTGTGTACCATGATGCTGCAGCGGGAAGGAGTATCTGGACGGATGGACTCAAAGAGTCAGGTGACTCTGACAGGAAACCCTCTCACTTTCTGTCTGACCAAGAAAATGGTCCAGGTTCGCTGTAAACATGGGGTCACTGTGAACTATGCGGTAGACAGAGTAATGTTTGAGGGGTCCGGAGGCATTAAGTGCCAAGGTGGCGGTGTACCACCAGACTTAGTGTAAGCCTTTGAGAGGGGCCGGGACTTTGTTTTGTTTGATGATATATGGCGGGGGATGGAGACATTTCTAATGTTGGGTTAGCAGACATTGAGACAGTAACGCCTCCTAAAGTTGACAGGTCTGATGTAGAAGTGACCGGAAGAAGGGGTACATCTGCCCAACGGACGGACCTGACGTCCCATGACATGACTGGTGGTGAGCTGGTAGATGAGACGACTGGAGTGGACACACGGTCAGAGGGTAACTGGAGGGGTCACTCGGATGATCGGGGTGACTCAGACTCTGGGGGTGACTGTGGCTCTGAGAGAGAAAGGGAGCATAGACTAGAAGAGCTAGAGAAGGAAGTCTCCAAGCTCAAAGAACACCTGGCAACGTGGCATGGTCTGAATAAGTCCCTCAGAGAAGAGGTAGGAGTACTCACAGAAACTGTAAGAGGTCTTCTGCGGAAGAAGAAGTGGGATGAAGACTCACAGCAGCAAGGCCCGAGTGAGGAATAGAGTGAAGTTAAGAAGAAACTGAAAAGTATGGAAGCAGATATGATTCGTTTTCAGGAGGAGCTTGCTGCTGCAGAGCGTGCTAAAAGGCAAGCACAGCAGGAAAGAGATGAACTGGCCGATGAAATTGCCAACAACAGTGGTAAAGGTGCTCTGGCTTTGGAAGAAAAGAGACGTTTAGAGTCTCGGATTGTACAGCTTGAAGAAGAATTGGAGGAAGAACATGGCAACGTTGAATTAGTCAATGACAGGCTGAGAAAGGCCATACTTCAGGTTGACCAGATAAATGCTGATCTGAATGTAGAACGTAGTAATGCTCAGAAGAACGAGAATACCCATCAGCAATTAGATTGTCAGAATAAGGAGTTAAAAGCAAAGGTTGCACAACTGGAGGAACAGCTTGATGCTGAAACTAAAAAGCGACAATCTGCAAGCAAACAAGTACGGCATATGGAGAAAAAACTGAAGGATGTACTAATGCAAATGGATGATGAAAGGCGTAATTCTGATCAGTACAACGACCTGGCGGAAGGAAATAATGTTCATCTGAAACAGCTGAAGCGCCAGGTGGAAGAAGCAGAGAAAGAGGCTCAACGTGCCAATACATTACACCGTAGATTACAGCGTGAACTGGAGGATGCTACAGAGACAACAGGTGTAATGAACTGTGAGGTTAATGCACTGAAAAGCAAACTTAGACGTGGTGATGTACCATTTATTACAAGACGCATAGATAGAAAAGGAGTTGACGGAGCGCACTGTAGGAGTGTGGTGACTAAACAGTGTCTGATGACGCAGACAGACTGTGACTGGAGGGCCAAAGCCCAAAACAGATATTCTGACCGCTGGGGGCGGGGGGAGGCCTAACGTAGAGATGAGGCAATATGACAGACAAAACAGACAGAGATGGTTCTCGCGGCCTGTGGGGCAAGGTGACATGGGTGCCCGGTTTCGAGATCCCGGGGTGATGTGTGTTCAACCCCACAAGCTTGAACAGAGGGGGAGGTATGTGGTGTAGTGACCACTGTGCCTGCTAGGGGGCACTGTGTGGGTGTCCCAGGACAGATAGCCATGTCCAGAGTGGTAACAGGAGCTGGGTCCTAAATGACCGTTATGTATACCCAAGGTGGGTGGCCTTGGGATGAAGGCTTGATTATGTGTTGACCAGCAGAGCTGATCTTTTGTTCCAATGTGTTAGGGAGAAACCTTCAGGTGATTGATAAGAGGGGTGGGATCAATCACCTACAAACCCACCTAGGGGCAGGTGTCTAGAATGCCATAGTAAAGTATATGTGTGTGAATGATTGAAGGACCTGTGATGAGGTCATAGCCTTGTGATCCAGTGGGCGTGGCTATGGACCATATAATGTGGCCAGGCTAGGTCACATGAGTGAATGCTTGGACCCGCTTGGTCCGTATGGAAGGTCTCGTCAGACCGACTGTGCTGAGGAAGATGTGTCTGCCTTCCTGAGTGCACGTGTGTAACGTGGCTGCAGGTGTCTGAGAGTTCCCAGGAAAGGGAATGAACATCAGGACTGGGAAGCAGCTATTAGGTAACCCGGCCAGGGGACATAACTGTGAGGCTAGAGAGCCTGCGTACCGGACATAGCAAAGTCTGTGTGACCACAGGATTAACAGAGCGGAGCTCTGTCATGGACGCTATGCTGTTTGGATATGAACTTTCTGTTGCTGTTCATGGTTTATGATGCCTAATAAACCACATGGACTGTTAGTGTTATATGAGAAACCCGTGCCGGACCTGGCTATTTGGCTGCAAAGCGAGTATCCCCAACCCTAATAAGAAGCGCTACCTTACACACCCCAGAGTCCAGTTGTCACAGTGACATTGCCTCCCTCTAAGGGGTAAGGTCATGCCTGGAGGCAGGAGGGGGGCCCCCATGCCAGGTAACATAGATGAAATGACAATTCCTGCTGCAGGTGAGAAAGGGGAGCTGCCTTATAAATTCTGGCCAGCAGATGGGGTTAGTGAGTCAGCAGTCAGCTGTGAGAGAAAACAGGGGAGTTGTCATGAAAACGAGAGTAGCTGAGCAGATGACAAGACAGTTAAGCCTGAGGTAAAGGATCTTTCTGGAAGATCCAGTCAGTTGGTGAGGGAGAGTCGATCTGTAAAGGGGGAAAAGGACAAGAGCAGAGACAAGAGGCTCCAGGGAAGCTAAAAAAACTGCGTATAGCAGACCCTAGAGCGAAGTGCTAATAATGAGAAAGGGACGCCAGAGTCCTGGGTGGGCAGGAGCTGTAGGTCCTGACCGCTGAATCTGGAAGTACAGGGGACTGCAAGTTCCTGAGCAACATTGAACACCTGAGGGCAAGGCAGTGGATCAGGAGCCCGGTGATGATGGTGAAAAAGACAGTACCCGTGGAATAGACTCACGCTGACAGCCGTACTGGTTAGAGAAACCATCACGCAATAGAGGGTCGCAGCTTAGTTACAAACAGCAGAGACACACACACAAAGCGCTGAAGGAAGGTCCCAAACCCCAACCTGGCAGGGTGGACCATCTGAATGCCTCCAGGCGAGCTGGGCTTAATCCATCACCTGTATGTGGCACCCCAGATTGCGACCACTTGCAAGTAAAAGGTAAAGAAACTGCACCTCTCTGTGTCCTTCTCTTATTTCTCCGCACCCCAACGTTCACCGCCATCTGAACCATTAATCAAATATATTTGCGCTCTACCCGTGGGGAGCTGAACCATTCTTTGCTGCGTCACTATCAGCTCCAGAGGACCAAAACCGCAGTGTCGGACACTCATTGCCGAACACCACGGGTGGTGTCAGCAGGGCCGGCATTAGGGGCAGGCAGACCAGGCAGCTGCTTAGGGCCCCCACTCCCCCAGGGGCCCCCAGCTAGCGGCACATCATGCAGCCGCTATGGGGCCCCTGTGAAGCAGGGGGGCCTGCCTGTCCTCAGCGCCGACTCCCCCCGTCGCCACCAGCCCCCAGCTCTGACTCCCCACTCTGCCGCAATGATGGAGGAGAGAGCGTCAGCTAAGCTCCCTCTCCCATCATTCCCCGCTCTGGCTCTGACACAGCGGGTGCGCGATGACGTCATCACGCGTTCACTGTGTGCCAGGCAGAGGAGGAGAGGAGACAGGAGCCGGGAGCAGCGCAGGCACGAGGAGAAGGTGAGGAGAGTTTTTTTTGTTCATGCAGCAGTGAGTACTGGATTGTGGGGCCATTCTGGGGGGGCGTGCTGTACACCATGGGGCTGTCCTGTATATCATGGGGCCGTGCTGGTGGGGTGCTGTATACCATGGGGCTGTGCTGGGGGGTGCTGTATACCATGGGGCTGTCCTGGGAGGGCTGTCCTGTATATCATGGGGCCGTGCTGGGGGGTGCTGTATACCATGGGGCTGTGCTGGGGGGGTGCTGTATACCATGGGGCTGTGCTGTATACCAGGGGGCTGTGCTATATACCATGGGGCTGTGCTGTATACCATGGGGCTGTGCTTTGAGGGGGTGCTGTATACCATGGGGCTGTGCTGTGGGGTCTGTGCTGTATACCATGGGGCCATGCTGGGGTGGTGCTGTATGCCATGGGGCTGTGCTGGGGGGTGCTGTATACCATGGTGCTGTGATGGGGGGCTATGCTGTATACCATGGGGCTGTCCTGGGGGGGCTATGCTGTATACCATGGGCCTGTCCTCGGGGGGCTGTGCTGTATACCATAGGGCTGTGCTGGGGAGGCTGTGCTGGATGCCATGGGGCTGTGCTGGGAGCGGGTGCTGTATACCATGGGGTTGTGCTGTGGGGGATGTTCTGTATACCATGGGGCTATGCTGGCGGGGGATGCTGTATACCATGGAGCTGTGCTGGCGGGGGATGCAGTATACCATGGGGCTGTGCTGGGGGGTGCAGTATACCATGGGGCTGTGCTGGGGGGTGCTGTATACCATGGTTCTGTGCTGGGAGGGGGTGCTGTATACCATGTTGCTGTGCTGGGGGAGGGGGGCTGTGCTGTATACCATGTGGGGCTGTTCTATATACCATGTGGTGCTGTGCTGTATGCCATGTGGGCTGTGCTATATACCATGTGGGGCTGTGCTATATACCATGTGGTGCTGTATACCATTTGGGGCTGTGCTGTATACCATGTGGGGCTGTGCTGTATACAATGTGGGGCTGTGCTGTATACCATGTGGTGCTGTGTTATATACTATGTGGCTGTGTTATATACCATGGGGATACATTATACATTAAATTCTATGGGGGAGGCTGTGTTATATAATATGGGGGGCTACATTATATTCTATGGGGAGGTGGGCTGTATTCTATTCTATTTGGGGCTACATTATATTCTATGGGGGGTTGTATTATATTTATTATATTCTATGGGAGTGATTACATCATACTCTGAGGGGACTACATTATACTATATAAGAAGGCTACCTTTCATTCTATGGGGGGGCTGCATTATATTCTATGGGGGGCTAGATTATATTGTATGAGGCTGCATTATACTTTATGAGGGGGCTACATTATATTCTATTAGGGCTGCATTATACAGTACTATATGAGGAGGGCTACATTGTAATCTATGGAGGGGCTACATTATACTATATAAGGGGCTGCATTATATTCTATGGGGGGCTGCATTATATTCTATGAGGGGGCTGCCATATATTCTATGGAGGGGCTACATTATATTCTATAGGGGGTTACATTAGATTCTGTCGGGTGGCTGCATTATCCTCTAAGGGGGGCTGCATTTTATTCTACTGTATGGATGGTTACATTATATTGTATGGCGGGGCTGCATAATACTCTGTGGGGTTGCTGCATTATGCTCTATGGGGTGGCTGCATTATACTTTATGTGGGCTGCATTATACTGTATCGAGCACTATGGGGAATATATTATACTATATGAAGAACTATGGGGTGCATTATACTATGGGAAATGAATTGTACTACATGGATGACTGGCGGTGTATTATACTATATGGAGCACTATGTGGAGTGTATTATACTATATGGAGGAATAAGCAGTGTATTTTAATATATGGAGGACTATGAGGAGTGTACTATACTATATGGAGGACTGCGGAGTGTATTATACTATATGGAGGACTATGGGGCACATTATATTATATGGAGGACTATGGGGTGTAAACTGTAGATGTGCTGCTGATAACATGATACTGGATGGTGATCTGTTAGTCATCCGTTAGCGATTGTTCTGTCCCCATCATTCTTTCTCAGATGGTAGAAAGAGGACGGGAAACCAGTGTTGAACGACATAAATTTTGTCGATCACACTCATTTAGCGGCATGAACTCAGCGCATGTAAATACAATTGAAATGCTTTTGTGTTATGTGCAATATGTTAGCATTTGGGGCCCCATTTTAAACTTTGCCTAGGGCTCCACTTTGCCTAAAACCGGCCCTGGTCACACTTCAACATCACACAATTTTCCTCAATTTTATTACTGGACGCCCAGGGCCATGGACCGGGTCACTGCCACCGTGACATCCCCCATTAAAGTCAACGAGCCCGAAACCGAGTAACATAAGGCCCTGCGGGGCGCTCCAATGGGCGTCACGGCGAACAGGATTTATCGAGCCTAGCAAAGCTGGGTACAAGGAGCCTGGCAAAGCAGGGCACTGTGTGCCATAGACTTTATTAAACTGTGTGCTAGAGACTTTAATGAGCTTCCAAATAACCGCTGTCACGCTCGCGCCCTGGCTGAATGGCGCGAGCCGGGGGTTGTGGCCCCACTGTGCCACAGACCAGACTACCCTGGAAGGGGCGTGACTGCGACAGCTACCTTGGTCTTCACTGGAGCCTCTGATGGTGAGGTCAGGCTTGTGCGGCAGGTAGCTGCCGGGTACCACTCCAGGGTGGTGTCTGGCTGTGGCTGCTGATCCCACTTGGGAACAGGACACCTGGACAGATGTGAGTGACAAGCAGGCTGAGACACTGGGCAAGCAGGCACGGCTTGGTACACTGGCAGGCAGGCACGGCTTGGAGACACGGCTTGGAGACACTGGGCAAGCGGGCACGGCTTGGAGACACTGGGCAAGCGGGCACGGCTTGGAGACACTGGGCAAGCGGGCACGGCTTGGAGACACTGGGCAAGCGGGCACGGCTTGGAGACACTGGGCAAGCGGGCACGGCTTGGAGACACTGGACAAGCGGACACGGCTTGGAGACACTGGGCAAGCGGACACGACTTGGAGACACTGGACACGGCATGGAGACACAGGGCAAGCAGGAGTGGTATATGAGAGAACAGGTTTGGACCTGTTCACACAGGAGATGCAGGTATGGATATAGGCAGGAAGGTGTGGTATATGAGAGAACAGGTTTGGACCTGTTCACACAGGAGATGCAGGTATGAATATAGGCAGGAAGGAGTGGTATATGAGAGAACAGGTTTGGACCTGTTCACACAGGAGATGCAGGTATGGATATAGGCAGGAAGGTGTGGTATATGAGAGAACAGGTTTGGACCTGTTCACACAGGAGATGCAGGTATGGATATAGGCAGGAAGGAGTGGTATATGAGAGAACAGGTTTGGACCTGTTCACACAGGAGATGTAGGTAGGCAGATCCACAGGAGTGCGGAGCAGGCAGAGCCGCAGGAGTGCGGAGCAGGCAGAGCCGCAGGAGTGCGGAGCAGGCAGAGCCGCAGGAGTGCGGAGCAGGCAGAGCCGCAGGAGTGCGGAGCAGGCAGAGCCGCAGGAGTGCGGAGCAGGCAGAGCCGCAGGAGTGCGGAGCAGGCAGAGCCGCAGGAGTGCGGAACACAGATAAAGCTGCGAGGGTGCAGATGCACACACAGGGAGGACACAAGGAAAGACACGGCAGAGAAGGAACCACAAACAAGGAGACTGACAGACAGAGATAAGACTGAGTTCAGACAGAGACACAGGGGCAAAGACACAAGGACCAGGATATTCTGAGACAGAGCACGGACAAGGTACAGGGAACAAGACTCAAGGGCCAGGATATTCTGCCTCCTGGCAGGCGGACAAGGTACAAAGCGAGACAGAGTATTCCTACAGAGAAGGAGATACACAGAACAGGGCCTGGCTAGTTCAGCAGCAAGGAGCTAACTGAGTTTAGACATTGCACAGGCAATGTTTCAGTGGGAGTGGTGAAACTAAATAGTCAAGGGCTCCAGGTGATTGGTCAGGGACAGATTACCCAGGTGCACCCAGACTGCATAAGAACCAGAGAGTTCAGGCGCCGACCCCCATAACCCACAGTCAGGAAACATGGAGAACAAGCAGGAGAACAAGAGGCATAGCACATGGAGCTCAGGGCTGGCAACAGACAGATTTCACAGCATGGCTTGAAGCAGAAAGTAAGTTGGTGTGCGGGGGATGGGAGGCCATGCAGTGACTCCAGCAAGGTTGTTACAGTACCCCCCCTTTACGGCCCCTCTTCTTTAAGCCTGCTAGAATGGCCTGAAGAAGGAGTATGGGACCACACACAGTCCAGGTTGACATGACATCCTTTAGGTAGGGTGGAGTATGTGTGCCATCAGGGATCCCAGATTGCCCGGTTTCTTGGTGCCCAAGGGAGTCAGTTTCCAACAAAGAGGGTACAAAGACTTCTTCCTCCTGATTGGCAGAAGGCAGGGACCTGGAAGCTTCAGACTTGACCCCTACATCAGCTGGCCAGCTAGAAACAGAAGACACCATCACCGAGTCCGACTTCCGCCCGATGTGCCAAAAAAATTGGACCTCCTCCTCCCGGTTGGTGAGAAATGGAGATAGGTAGGTCACTGCTCCAACGTCTTCACCCACCTGCCAAATGGAAGCTGGAGGCATACATACAGGGAGCCACTTCAGCCTGTTACCCTGAAAAAACTGGACCACATCTTCTTGGTTAGATAATGGGTGAAGCTCTGTCTTGGGACCTTCACCCCTGGGCCACAGGGGAGCTGAAGGCATACACTCAGGATCCATTTTCAGCCCTCTATCCTGGGGAAGACAATCAAGAGGCAGGGGTGCTCTTGGGAGCAGGACACTGGTATAGTCACTGGGGACGTGTGAGGAGACTGAGACCGCCTCCCCCTCTTCAGGGGCATCCTCACACCTTGACTCGGCGACTAGCAAACCAGGCGAAGAAGACGACTTTGCTGACTGAATGTGACACAAGGGAACCAGATACCTCTCGTCACTTGGTTGTTTCAAGTGTGGTGCCTTGCTGGGTCTCCAAACACAAATGGGCATCAGGATCTCTGGTTCAGAATGACCCATGGGCATACCAGACAGCAAATGGAAGACGAACTTCTTCGTATACAAAGCTCCGACCTGGAGCTGTAGTTGTCCTTGCAGGACTAGACTGTTCTCCAATAGGGCTCGGCCACCTCGAGAGAATGCCCACGCCGGCTTCGGGAGCTGTATGACAGAGACCACACACTGACTCTGTAAGACTGGCGACTTAAATACACCAAAGCTCCCTGAAGGCAGAGAAACAGCTAAAGAGTTTAATGGAGAGGGAGTACTCTCGCCAGGGACAGCCTCTTCTACTGGCCCAGGGTTCTGGAGTACAGGCTTCACAGGACAGAGGCCAGATTCCGGCTGCAACTTGGCCCGCTTCTTCTTTTTAGACCTCTTGGATCTTGCACGGGAGGCCGCATCGGCAGACTGTGGAACAGGTGATGGCTGGACTGTCATAGGTGGTGGAGACGATTCATCCACAGGTTCCTCTTGTCTCTGGAAGCTTGGAGGGGAAGACTTTTCAAGAACAGCTGGACGAGGCATGTCGAACACTTTACGGAAGGCCACCAGGAAGGCCCCCAGGCTCAAGACGACAGGATCCCCTGCTTCCCAAAGGGGACAGATCCATATAATAATAATAATAATAATCTTTATTTATATAGCGCCAACATATTCCGCAGCGCTTTATCAAGGCATCACCAGCTAGGTAGGACATGATATATGCCACCTTGACCCGGTCAGAGGGGAAACAAACTGCATTCTGCAGGATGTAGTGCAGGCACTTTTTCAGGAACCCTTGGCACTCTTTGGGGTCCCCATAGAACCTAGGCGGATCTGCTGGGTCGTGCTCTTCGTAGGCCAGGAGCTGTTCATAGATGGCCTTGGAGACTATGAGTGGTTCAGAAGTCTCCACAATTGGAACCACACAAGGCGGAACAAACTCTTCCGGTGGCTCACACTGGCAGGGAGAGAGTTCATGACGCTCTGCGAGCAGAAGGACATGGGACTCAACGGGGACCATGGCCTGTGCAAACTGTCACGCTCGCGCCCTGGCTGAATGGCGCGAGCTGGGGGTTGTGGCCCCACTGTGCCACAGACCAGACTACCCTGGAAGGGGCGTGACTGCGACAGCTACCTTGGTCTTCACTGGAGCCTCTGATGGTGAGGTCAGGCTTGTGCGGCAGGTAGCTGCCGGGTGCCACTCCAGGGTGGTGTCTGGCTGTGGCTGCTGATCCCACTCGGGAACAGGACACCTGGACAGGTGCGAGTGACAAGCAGGCTGAGACACTGGGCAAGCAGGCACGGCTTGGTACACTGGCAGGCAGGCACGGCTTGGAGACACGGCTTGGAGACACTGGGCAAGCGGGCACGGCTTGGAGACACTGGGCAAGCGGGCACGGCTTGGAGACACTGGGCAAGCGGGCACGGCTTGGAGACACTGGGCAAGCGGGCACGGCTTGGAGACACTGGGCAAGCGGGCACGGCTTGGAGACACTGGGCAAGCGGACACGGCTTGGAGACACTGGGCAAGCGGACACGGCTTGGAGACACTGGGCAAGCGGACACGGCTTGGAGACACTGGGCAAGCGGACACGGCTTGGAGACACTGGGCAAGCGGACACGGCTTGGAGACACTGGACACGGCATGGAGACACAGGGCAAGCAGGAGTGGTATATGAGAGAACAGGTTTGGACCTGTTCACACAGGAGATGCAGGTATGGATATAGGCAGGAAGGTGTGGTATATGAGAGAACAGGTTTGGACCTGTTCACACAGGAGATGCAGGTATGAATATAGGCAGGAAGGAGTGGTATATGAGAGAACAGGTTTGGACCTGTTCACACAGGAGATGTAGGTAGGCAGATCCGCAGGAGTGCGGAGCAGGCAGAGCCGCAGGAGTGCGGAGCAGGCAGAGCCGCAGGAGTGCGGAGCAAGCAGAGCCGCAGGAGTGCGGAGCAAGCAGAGCCGCAGGAGTGCGGAACAGGCAGAGCCGCAGGAGTGCGGAACAGGCAGAGCCGCAGGAGTGCGGAGCAGGCAGAGCCGCAGGAGTGCGGAACACAGATAAAGCTGCGAGGGTGCAGATGCACACACAGGGAGGACACAAGGAAAGACACGGCAGAGAAGGAACCACAAACAAGGAGACTGACAGACAGAGGTAAGACTGAGTTCAGACAGAGACACAGGGGCAAAGACACAAGGACCAGGATATTCTGAGACAGAGCACGGACAAGGTACAGGGAACAAGACTCAAGGGCCAGGATATTCTGCCTCCTGGCAGGCGGACAAGGTACAAAGCGAGACAGAGTATTCCTACAGAGAAGGAGATACACAGAACAGGGCCTGGCTAGTTCAGCAGCAAGGAGCTAACTGAGTTTAGACATTGCACAGGCAATGTTTCAGTGGGAGTGGTGAAACTAAATAGTCAAGGGCTCCAGGTGATTGGTCAGGGACAGATTACCCAGGTTCACCCAGACTGCATAAGAACCAGAGAGTTCAGGCGCCGCCCCCCTATACACACAGTCAGGAAACATGGAGAGCAAGCAGGAGAACAAGAGGCATAGCACATGGAGCTCAGGGCTGGCAACAGACAGATTTCACAGCATGGCTTGAAGCAGAAAGTAAGTTGGTGTGCGGGGGATGGGAGGCCATGCAGTGACGCCAGCAAGGTTGTTACAACCGCCATAACGGTGTCACACAGTTCGTGCGAGAGAGGGGCGTGCCATTGTGGGCGGAGCCAGAAATAAAGCATGACGCGAAGCCCTGCCCGCGCTCTGATGTTAGTGGGCAAAGTGAAGCTGGAGCTGCGCTTTATTGTGAGGAAGTGAAAAGCAGGAAGATCCGATTTGGAGACCAGGAGGAGCTCAATCCAGCCTGTCAGAGAGCAGCTCTTGACAACAGTAAAGGTAAATGGAGCTTGGCTGAGGTTCACTGAGGGAGGAAGAAAATGCCCAACTCGGGTGGAGATTCAGCGGCGGTCGCAGCCTCCATAATGCCGCTATCAATGCCATATATACCAGGAGCGGCCTGTTTACCACAGTACTCAGGGGAGTCACACACCCTGAGCGATTTTAAGGAAAGACTATGTAGTTTGTTCAAAGTGTACCCCCTGTCTGAGAGTCAAAAAGTCAGTATCCTCATTGGCCAGTTAACTGGTGCAGCCCAGAGGGAAGTAAAGTCCTGGCCGGATACTGATAAACAAATCTTGGCCAGACTGAAGGACACTTTTGATACCCACATTGCAACAGAGATAAAAGTGAGATTCCTTGGGTGCAAACAGAGGGTGCAGGACAGTATACGGGACTATGCTCTTAACCTTCAGGAGGCGCTACGGGCCTTAAAGCAGGTTGACCCTGAGAGCGTGCAAGGTGAAGATAGATTACTAACGGAGCAGTTTATAGAGGGACTCCAGTCTAACAATCAAAGGACACAGCTGCGCATAATGGCCCTACAAAATCCTGAATTGGACTTTGCACACTTTAAGGATAGAGCCATCCGAGTGCTGCGTGAACCAAATCCTAGCAGCACAGAGCTCTCTAAGCATCCAGCAATTACATACCAGCAGGAGGAAGCATCTTTTCCAAAAACCCCTATTGAGACTGACACGCCGGCCCAAGATGATGACTCTGCTGCAGACCTACGTCTTCAGGTCAAGGAACTGACTAAAAGTGTGGCTGCACTTACAAAATCTGTGCAGTCCATACAAGTGGCTCCAAAGAAGAAGATCCAGCTGGCCTCCAGTTCAGGTGATGTCCCGTGGCGACAGCAGAGGAGAATCCCACCGACCAGAATGAAAGATAGCGATCGTTACGACAAGGACGGACAGCCCATCTGTCGCCGCTGCAACAAGGCGGGACACCTAGCCAGATTCTGTCATTTAAACAAGCAACCCCTGGGGCAAAGGGCCAACCCTCAGGAGTAAGATGACCAGGCCCACCAAATTGGCAAGAAAAGTACGTAGGAGGATGGCCGGTCCTGCCTGTCATGATTGACGGCTTCCCGATGAACGCTTTAGTTGGCACCGGCTCCAAGGTGACAACAATGCTATACGTTCTCTTTAAGCAGTACTGGGCTGATTCAGATATTACTCACCGCCCAGATAAAGACCTTGCCATCTTTGCCAGCAATGGTCAGCCCTTGCCTCAGATGGGATATAAAGAGGTGACCATCAAGATTGGCCGAGTAGAATTGCAATCGCAAGGTTTGATTATAGTTGATATTGACAAACGAGAATGCCATCCTATGATCACTTTAGGCACTAATGTAATTGAAAATTGTCTTGGAGAAATTATTGCTTTGTTACAACAGGTAGCCGAGACCGCCAGCTTCAGTCAGCAGCGGGTCCTGCAAAAGGAGATCAGAGCCCTGATGCAGAGGCAACAGGTAAAGCTGTCTGGTGGAGAAGTCGGCAGTGTCAGAGTAAGTGATCCTTTTCCCATTGCAGTACCTCCCAGAAGTGAAATGTTAATTTGGTGTCGGGCAGCAATAGGCCTCAGGGGTCAAGATTACCAAGCCCTGGTAGAACCCTTGTACTCTATTAGCAGGCCCACTATCCTGACAGCCAGAGGGGTAGTTGATGTCTGCAAGGGAAGAGTACCAATACGCATCTTAAATTGTGGGGAGAGAGAGGTCCATGTACCCCGGTATGCCACCCTTGCTAAGCTGTTCACTGTCAGTAACAATGCAATAGAGGCACTAGAACCCTTGCTTCCATCTGACAAGGTGGAAGAGAATGGCTCTGAAGGGCAGTAGGAGGATTGGTGTCAGCAGCTACACGTAGGCACTGACTCCACCTCTTCACACCAAAAACATGAGGCTTACCGGGTGGCTCGAGAATTTGAACGGGTCTTCAGCAAAACATCCTCTAGACTTTGGGCAGGCAAAAGGGGTCCAACACCATATCTCCACCAGAGATCATCCACCCATTAAAGAGAGGTACCGGCCTGTACCCCCAGCACACTATCAATGTGCCAAGAGTATGTTACGGGAGATGAAGGAGGCTGGGGTAATCAGAGATAGTTGTAGCCCCTGGGCAGCTCCATTAGTCTTCGTTAAAAAGGAAGATGGTACTATGACAATGTGTGTAGACTACAGGCGGATTAACAGCATTACACATAAGGACGCTTACCCATTACCTAGAATTGAGGAATCACTAGCTGCACTGAGAACCGGTAACTATTTCTCTACCTTAGATCTCACCAACCATTTGTACTTTACACTGACGCCAGCAATGTGGGATTGGGATCAGTGCTGTCACAAGTTCAGAAAGGCAGAGAGAGAGTGATTGCCTACGCCAGCAGGAAGCTTCGTCCCACTGAGAGGAATCCCCGACAACTACAGTTCCTTTAAACTGGAGTTCCTCACCCTAATCTGGGCGGTAACAGAGCGCTTCACGCACTACTTCGCTTCAGCAAAATTCACCATCTACACGGACAGTAATCCGCTAACCCACCATGAAACGGCAAAGCTTGGGGCACTTGAGCAGCGATGGATGGCCCGGCTGTCCAACTACGAGTTTACCATCAATTACCGAGCAGGACATAAGAACGCTAATGCTGATGTGCTGTCCAGGATGCCCAATTCACCCGACGGGGGAGCAGATCCAGAAGAACTCAAAGAAATCGAGTTACCAGCCTTCCACCATCCAGTTGCAGCCCAGCGCTCCCAAGGGGTGAGAATAAGCACTTTATCGTACGAGAGGTAACGTTGAATTTATTACCCCATCATGAGTGGGCAGAGACACAAGATAGTGACCCAGCTATTCACCTAGTAAAGGAGTGGCTGGCACAAACTGATTCACACCATGGTCCAGATGACCCACAGGAAGCACAGCAGTTATGGAAGGAGAGAGGCAAGCTGTTCATCTACGAGGGTAAACTGTGTCGGAAGAACATCAACTCGCGCACACACGAACTGGTCTGGCAGGTAGTAGTCCCAAAGCGGGATGCGCCAATGGTCTTGGAGGCGTACCAAAATGGAGCAGGACACTTTAGGTGGAAGCAGTTGGAGGTCCTACTTTGTGAAAGATTCTACTGGGTTGGCATAAGGAGAGCCATTGAGAAGTGGTGCCGAGAATGTGGCCCATGCAACCTGCGCAGGAAAGACCATAACAGCCAGCGAGCCCCATTACAGCCGATCATCACAAAACTGCCGCTTGAACTGGTAGCCTAGGATCACGTGAAGTTAACTCCGAGTAGGAATGGCTACACCTATGCTCTGACCAGCATTGACCATTACTCAAGGTTCTTGGTAGTCGTGCCTGTTAAAGACCAAACAGCAAAGACAGCAGCTAAAGCATTTCAGCAACACTTTTGTAGACTGCACGGATACCCTGAACAAGTGCTCACCAACCAAGGTCCAGCCTTTGAGGCAGAAGTGTTCCAGGAGTTCTGTAACATGTACGGTTGCAAGAAAATCAGAACGACGCCATACCATCCACAGACTAATGGCATGTGTGAGAAGATGAACCAGGTGGTAATTGACTTATTGAAGACCTTACCTCTGGAAGAACGAAACCAGTGGCAAGAGAAGTTGCCAGATCTGGCAGATCTGTATAATCATATACCGGTAAACTCTACAAATTGCACTCTGGCCTACTTGATGAGAGCAAGACCTGGCAAGTTACCCATTGATTTAGACATGGGAGTCTTAACACCTGAGACAACATCACCAGATGCAGACTGGGATACAGAGCGGCAGCAACAATACCGCAAAGTGCAAGAATGTGTGGAGAAAAGTTTGTCCCAAGCAAGACAGAGGCAGGAAAAGAATTACAATCAACACGCCTCGGCAGTTCCCTTGACACCAGGAGAACAAGTACTCAAAAGAAAGAGACGAGTTCACAAACTAGATGACCAATGGGAGGCAGAGCCATACACCATTATACCTTCAGACTTTAATAACACCAAGGTATGCCTCATCAGTAAAGATGGAGAATAAACCTCAGAGGCAGTCTCAAGAGATCATCTAAAGGTGTGCCCTGATCAATTGAAAGACAAAGAGGAAGTCCAAGACACTCCACAGCCCACAGCAGAGGTGGAAGAGAAGATCCATACTATCCTTGGAGAATTTCCTCAGACATGGACACAAGTGAATCGGACTATCGTAGTACCAGTCCTAACCTTTCACCAGCCTACTGCACCGGATGAAGCAGAGACTCTTAATGAAATGGCTCCAGTAACAGATGCCACATCTGCAGTGGAATGCGGAAATCTGTCCCCTGCTAGCAGTGAATTTGTCAATCTCATGGTGAGTCTAAGAGTCAAGAGAAGGCAGTCCAGAATACCAATATTACACAAGTCCACGTATAGCATAGTGACTAGAGCACCAGCAGTAGACATTAGAGAACAGGTCAGGTCATCGGAGATACAGTCATGGCCAAAAGTATTGACACCCCTGCAATTCTGTCAGATAATACTCAGTTTCTTCCTGAAAATGATTGCAAGCACAAATTCTTTGGTATTATTATCTTCATTTAATTTGTCTTAAATAAAAAACACAAAAAGAATTGTCCTAAAGCCAAATTGGATATAATTCCACACCAAACATAAAAAAGAGGGTGGACAAAAGTATTGGCACTGTTCGAAAAATCATGTGATGCTTCTCTAGTTTGTGTAATTAACAGCACCTATAACTTATCTGTGGCACCTAACAGGTGTTGGCAATAACTAAATCACTCTTGCAGCCAGTTGACATGGATTAAAGTTGACTCAACCTCTGTCCTGTGTCCTTGTGTGTACCACATTGAGCATGGAGAAAAGAAAGAAGACCAAAGAACTGTCTGAGGACTTGAGAAATTGTGAGGAAGCATGAGCAATCTCAAGGCTACAAGTCCATCTCCAAAGACCTGAATGTTCCTGTGTCTACCGTGCGCAGTGTCATCAAGAAGTTTAAAGCCCATAGCACTGTGGCTAACCTCCCTAGATGTGGTCGGAAAAGAAAAATTGACAAGAGATTTCAACGCAAGATTGTGCGAATGTTGGATAAAGAACCTCCACTAACATCCAAACAAGTTCAAGCTGTCCTGCAGTCCGAGGGTACAACAGTGTCAACCAGTACTATCCGTCGGCATCTGAATGAAAAGGGACTGTATGGTAGGAGACCCAGGAAGACTCCACTTCTTACCCCGAGACATAAAAAAGCCAGGCTGGAGTTTGCCAAAACTTACCTGAAAAAGCCTAAAACATTTTGGAAGAATGTTCTTTGGTCAGATGAGACAAAAGTAGAGCTTTTAGGGCAAAAGCATCAACATAGAATTTACAGGAGAAAAAAGAGGCATTCAAAGAAAAGTACACGGTCCCTACAGTCCAACATGGCGGAGGTTCCCTGATGTTTTGGGGTTGCTTTGCTGCCTCTGGCACTGGACTGCTTGACCATGTGCATGGCATTATGAAGTCAGAAGACTACCAACAAATTTTGCAGCATAATTTAGGGCCCAGTGTGAGAAAGCTGGGTCTACCTCAGAGGTCATGGGTCTTCCAGCAGGACAATGACCCAAAACACACTTCAAAAAGCACTAGAAAATGGTTTGAGAGAAAGCACTGGAGACTTCTAAGGTGGCCAGCAATGAGTCCAGACCTGAATCCCATAGAACACCTGTGGAGAGATCTAAAAATGGCAGTTTGGAGAAGGCACCCTTCAAATATCAGGGACCTGGAGTAGTTTGCCAAAGAAGAATGGTCTAAAATTCCAGCAGAGCATTGTAAGAAACTCATTGATGGTTACCGGAAGCGGTTGGTCGCAGTTATTTTGGCTAAAGGTTGTGCAACCAAGTATTAGGCTGAGGGTGCCAATACTTTTGTCCGGCCAATTTTTGGAGTTTTGTGTGAAATGATCAATGTTTTGCTTTTTGCTTCATTCTCTTTTGTGTTTTTTCATTTAAGACAAATTAAATGAAGATAATAATACCAAAGAATTTGTGTTTGCAATCATTTTCAGGAAGAAACTGAGTATTATCTGACAGAATTGCAGGGGTGTCAATACTTTTGGCCATGACTGTAACTATACTGCGTAGATCCACTTGTAGTACCAGAGGTCAGATCCCTGTCCGTTATAGAGAATACATAATGTAAATAAGTTAATAAGAATGTATAGTTGTAACTGTTAAGCATGAGAGCCTACAGAGACTTACTGTATGAACTATTTTAAGTATTCGTAATAACCAGTTAATGACAATTGGGCCACAGGACTATGTGTGGTCAGAACTTAATTTGTAAATAGTTACCCTAATTTGGCCTGGAAAATAAGCCACCGGTGTGGCCGAAAAACTAGGCCCATCTACAGAGTGCACTGTAGCCATACCCAGGAACGACACACAAAGTCGGCTAAGGCGGTTCCCACCAACCAAGCCCCAGGTACAAGGACAAAGACAATTCCTGGATGGCAGCGTAAGGACTGGTCACTGCAGTAACTGTGTTATTGTTTCTTTTTCTTTTCTGGTTTTTGATAATTTTTACATTTTTAAGACTTTGTAGATTTTCATTAATTATTGTTAACAATTCTTGTTATGTTTCCTTAGTCCGGGAATACTGAACTTCACTGGGAGGAATGTGACAGCCCAGAGACCGGTTGTCACAGTGACGTTGCCTCCCTCTAAGGGGTAAGGTCATGCCTGGAGGCAGGAGGGGGGCCCCCATGCTAGGTAACATAGATGAAATGACAATTCCTGCTGCAGGTCAGAAAGGGGAGCTGCCTTATAAATTCTGGCCAGCAGAAGGGGTTAGTGAGTCAGCAAGCAGTCAGCTGTGAGATAAAACAGGGGAGTTGTCATGGAAACGAGAGCAGCTGAGCAGATGACAAGACAGTTAAGCCTGAGGTAAAGGATCTTTCTGGAAGATCCAGTCAGTTGGTGAGGGAGAGTTAATCTGTGAAGGGAGAAAAGGACAAGAGCAGAGACAAGAGGCTCCGGGGAAGCTAAAAAAACTGCATATAGCAGACCCCAGAGCGAAGCGCTAATAGAGAGAAAGGGACGCCAGAGTCCTGGGTGGGCAGGAGCTGTATGTCCTGACCGCCGAATCTGGAAGTACAGGGAACTGCAAGTTCCTGAGCGACATTGAACACCTGAGGGCACGGCAGCGGATCAGGAGCCCGGGGCTGACGGTGAAAAGAACAGTACCCATGGAATAGGCTCACACTGACAGCCGTACAGGTTAGAGAAACCATCACGCAATAGAGGGTCGCAGCTTAGTTACAAACAGCAGAGACCCGCACACAAAACGCAGAAGGAAGGTCCCAAACCCGGGCCTGGCAGGGTGGATCCCCTGAATGCCTCCAGGCGAGCCGGACTCAATCCATCACCAGTATCTGGTACCCCAGATTGCGACCACTTGCAAGTAAAAGGTAAAGAAACTGCACCTCTCTGTGTCCTTCTCTTATTTCTCTGCACCCCAACGTTCATCATCATCTGAACCATTAATCAAATATATTTGCCCTGGGGCTCCCCGTTCTACCCGTGGAGAGCTGAACCATTCTTTGCTGCGTCACCAACAGCCCCAGAGGACCAAAACCTCAGCGTCAGCCATTCCTTGCCGAACACCACGGGTGGCATCACACTTCAACATCACACAACTTTCCTCTATTTTATTACTGAACGCCCAGGGCCACGGACTGGGTCACTGCCACCGTGACATCCCCCATTGAAGTCAACGGGCCCGGTACCAAGTACCCCAAGGCCCTGCGGGGCGCTCCATATGTAATGCTTGAAACGTGGTGTTAATGCTGTAACAGAACAGGATGTGCTGTGTCCTGAAGTCAGTAAAGTTGTTCAGTTGAAAGTTAACATGGACTGTGTCTCTGTGTTCCTGGCACTCCCTTACACATGCTTCAATTATTTTCAGCTGAAGGATGTTTGGTCCGTGCAAAAAATCTATCATTGTAACAGCCCAATTAAATTGCATGGGTCCCAGGGCCATCTGCGTGAGATCAGTTTTTTCATGGCCATCACTCAGACCTAAAATAAGTTGTGAACGTAGCCTTAGGCTGGGATTAGATAAGCATATCAACAATTGTCAGATTTTCATCCAGAATAACTGAAGGATTTTCATCAATTTTATCATCTGTGTGTCCAAATTGTATGTCTATGTCAAGTGTGTGTCATACACGTGTCAACTTTTTACATGGCATTCTTATTACATATGTTTTTATACGTCAACAGGTTAAAATCTGCATAATCAAATATTTCCTATATTAATTGTAATACATACATAAAATTAGAATGCACTATGGATGATGTGAATGGGCTCCATTTTTTTGTGCACTTATAGACTTGAATAGACAAGTCTCATCTAAAATATGGAAGAAATTAGTTCAGACTGCAAATTTTAGTATGAAAAAATGGGCAGCCCTATCCAATAAGATTGGTGTGCTGTGTGTGCTATCAGAATTTAACCCAGTCATCGCATAGACATTTAATACACTAGTCTGAACAAGTCCTTAGTGCATGAACGATCTGTGATTGGGAGTTTCCAGCGAAGTCAGTAAGGAAACTAATAGAAATTCATTAGCCAGGCAAACAATGTGATCTTAAAAGAAACTATCTCCCTCTCGGTCATGACAGTCCCTACAGATGTGTGGGAAAGTTCTCAGATTCCTAGTGACCTATTTTAAGGAAGTTAATCTGTCTTGTCAAATGTTGAAGTAAAACTCACAAGAAATGGAAAGGTTAAAGATTAAAATGTAATGTAGAAATAAAAAAATAAATATTACAGTAAAATTGTCAGTCTATTTATTTAACCCATTTATGTCTAAATATAATATACAGCCCCAATTCCAAACAAGTTGGGATGCTGTATAAAGAAAACAAGAATACAATGATTCGGAAATCTCTTATAGCCATATTTTATTCATCCTAAATCATGCTGTCTTCAGATTACATAGTAAAATATTCCCAACAGATTCCCTTTAATTTGCAACTAAGGCACATGACTGTTAATACAAAGAGCATGCTCGAGAGGCAGAGTCTCACAGAAGTAAAGATGGTCAGAGTTGGGACAGGGCCAGGTCTACCACTGTAGAAAGAAAAACCAAAGGATAGTGGAGTATAGTCCATCACAATGTCTAACATGAAAACCATAACCTAAAACTCAACTTTTATGTAGCTAATTAAAATGAAACCACAGACAATTTTATCAAAAAGCTGCAACCAGCCAGTCCAATGTTAGACTAGTAGTGGAAAATAGCAACAATCCCTATAAGGCCCTGTTATACCCTAGTACACCCTTCCTTACAGTGGAGGTTGGCACCTTATCTTGGACGCAAAGTGGCGCCCTCTCTCCACGTTGGCTTGCCCTGGGTACGGCCTTTGTTGTCCTATATATCAGGATGTCAAAGACGTGCAATCAGTTATCAAACTGTATGCTCCGGTGATTAGAAAGGAAAATAGGGTGTATAGGGTATATTATATATGGTGAGCCAAAGGAGGTATGTCCTTATTGTGGTGATTTGTTAATAGCCAACTAACACGGTACAAAGATATACATCTTTCCTGTAGCTAAATCATAGAAATTGCCCTCTCAGGAGCCCAAAGTAATCCACTCAAAAAAGTTATAATTCAGAAAACCAGATCAAAAGCACAAAATATTATATGTAAACAATGAAGCAAGGGAGGGGGTGAAAGAGTGGGCCTAAGCTACTTCACCCTCCACTTACCCTAATATCGTATCCCTACCTTGCTGAAGAGGTTGGCCCCCATAAATAAACACACCAGTGGCTCCTCTGCTCACCGTCGACTTTCCCTCGCTGACCTTAAACATTCACCCTACCCACACTCCAGATGCAAAAGTGAGGTGGAACAGAATATGTTGATAGGGGAGAGGAGGGAATAATTTGTGCACTTAATTTAGGCTTCTTAGTGATGAATGTAGATAAAGAAGACCCGATTCCCAGAGATTAGTTCACTGGTGCGTTCAAATAACGAATAAAGTGTATAGTGCTCTAGGTAAACCACACATGTTATGCTGACAATAACGGTTAAAAACGTATAATACCGGTGGCATCACAGACCAGACAGAACAGACCGGTGACAGAACAGACCAAAGACTCAAAGGCAAGATAATGATGCCCCCATGACTCTGTGATTTATATATAGTATTTTAGCACTTCAATTGCTTGGGTAGGCATTATGCAATTGTAAAATGAATCTGGGCAAACAGAATCATAACAGGACCTTATAGGGCTTGTTATTATTTTCCACTACTAGTCTAATATTGGACCGGCAGGTTGCAGCTTTTTGATAAAATTGTCTGTGATTTCATTTTAATTATCTAAATAAGAGTCCTGGGTCTTTTTTAATGGACACTGCATCTGTGGTTTCCATAAACAATTTCAAATTTTGATTAATTTGATAGCAGAACAGTTTTCCATTTTTGCCTTAGACCATTTTAAATGAGCTTTAGCTCAGAGAAGACGATGTTCCTGGATTATGTTGATATACAGTATGGCTTCTTCTTTATATGATTCAGCTTTAACTTGCATTTTTGTACTGCATGCTGACCGGTTCACAGACAATGATTTCTTGAAGTATTGAGCCCTTGGCTTGTAGTGATTTGCATGACTGAATCATGGCTGCTTTTTCTGCAGAGCCGCACGATCATGTGGTTCCAATATTGACCATCAGCCTTGTCCCTTATACCCATAGTTTTCTCCCTGTTCTCTGATTCTTTTAATGATATTGCACACTGTAAATATTAGGATGTTCAAAGTCTTTGAAATTTTACTTTGAACATTTTTTTTTTTTAATTTTCGCACAATTTTTACACACAGTTCACAGTTTGGTGAACTCTGACCATCTTTGCTTCTGAAAGACTCTCTCTCCCACACGCATTTTTATACTCAGCGAAAATTGACCTCCCTGCTGTTTTTCATTAGTACAGTGGGTACGGAAAGTATTCAGACCCCTTTAAATTTTTCACTCTGTTTCATTGCATCCATTTGGTAAATTCAAGAAAGTTCATTTTTTCTCATTAACCTCTTCACGACCGCCCACAGTAGATAAACGTTGGCGCTTGCTGGGCTTTGTGCAGCGCCGACGTTTATCTACTGTCGGCGGTTTTGTGCCCCCCGGGACCCCCACATACCTTACAACGCGGGGATCCCGGTGCGCAATGCATGCTGGGACCCCCGACGTCATCGAGACCTGATTGGTTCAGGTCCCGATGACGTCAGCGTCACAGTAGCCAATGGGAGCGATCGCTGGGAAAGCTGCTTGTTTCCCGGCGATCTCCCTCATTGTAATGCGGCTTCTCCCTCTGATCTAACACTGACAGCTGATCAGAGGTGAAGCAGCGTTATTGTGTGACTAGATCGCTGCCTGGCACAGCTGATCACTGCCTGGCACAGCTGTGCCAGGCAGCGATCTTGTCACACAGTAACGCTGCTTCACCTCTGATCATCTGTCATTGTGAGATCAGAGGAGAAGTCGCGTTATTATGTGCCAGGCAGCGATCTTGTCAAATAGTAACGCTGCTTCTCCTCTGATCTCACACTGACAGATGATCAGAGGTGAAGTGGCGTTACTATGAGTCAGATCGCAGGGCAGCGATCTTGTGACAAAAATAAAAAAAAAGTAAAAAAAAAAAATGCAAGGGCTAGGGCTAGGGTTAGGGTTAGGGCTAGGGCTAGGGCTAGGGTTAGGGTTAGGGTTAGGGCTAGGGCTAGGGTTAGGGTTAGGGCTAGGGTTAGGGTTAGGGTTAGGGCTAGGGCTAGGGTTAGGGCTAGGGCTAGGGCTGGGATTAAGGTTATGGGTGTGTTGG
Source organism: Dendrobates tinctorius (assembly GCF_039654945.1). Taxonomy (NCBI): domain Eukaryota; kingdom Metazoa; phylum Chordata; class Amphibia; order Anura; family Dendrobatidae; genus Dendrobates; species Dendrobates tinctorius. Next base: position 18,084,121 of record NW_027361898.1, on the reverse strand, counting down.
TGTTAGGTTTGTGGTTAGGGTTATGGTTAGGGCTGAGATTAGGGTTAGGGGTGTGTTGGGGTTAGGGTTGGAATTAGAATTGGGGGTTTCCACTGTTTAGGTACATCAGGGGCTCTGTAAATGCAATATGACGCCCGCAGACCATTCCATCAAAGTCTGCATTTCAGAACGTCACTACTTCCCTTCCGAGCCCCACCGTGTGCCCAAACAGTAGTTTTCTCCCACATATGGGGTACCAGCGTACTCAGGATAAATTGGACAACAACTCTTAGGGTCCAATTTCTCCCGTTACCCTTGTGAAAATAAAAATTGGGGGCTAAAAGATCATTTTTGTGGAAAAAAAATGATTTTTTTATTTTCACGCCTCTACATTATAAACTTTACTGAAACACTTGGGGGTTCAAAGTGCTCACCACACATCTATATAAGTTCCTTGGGGGGTCTAGTTTCCAAAATGGGGTCACTTGTGGGTGGTTTCCACTGTTTAGGTACATCAGGGGCTCTGCAAACGCGACATGACACCCACAGACCATTCCATCAAAGTCTGCATTTCAGAACGTCACTACTTCCCTTCCGAGCCCCACCGTGTGCCCAAACAGTAGTTTTCTCCAACATATAGCGTACCAGCGTACTCAGGACAAATTGGACAACAACTCTTAGGGTCCAATTTCTCCTGTTACCCTTGTGAAAATAAAAATTGGGGGCTAAAAGATCATTTTTGTGGAAAAAAAATGATTTTTTATTTTCACGCCGCTACATTATAAACTTTACTGAAACACTTGGGGGTTCAAAGTGCTCACCACACATCTATATAAGTTCCTTGGGGGGTCTAGTTTCCAAAATGGGGTCACTTGTGTGGGGTTTCCACTGTTTAGGTACATCAGGGGCTCTGCAAACGCGACATGACACCCACAGACCATTCCATCAAAGTCTGCATTTCAGAACGTCACTACTTCCCTTCCGAGCCTCACCGTGTGCCCAAACAGTAGTTTTCTCCAACATATGGCGTACCAGCATACTCAGGACAAATTGGACAACAACTCTTAGGGTCCAATTTCTCCTGTTACCCTTGTGAAAATAAAAATTGGGGGCTAAAAGATCATTTTTGTGGAAAAAAAATGATTTTTTTATTTTCACGCCTCTACATTATAAACTTTACTGAAACATTTGGGGGTTCAAAGTGCTCACCACACATCTATATAAGTTCCTTGGGGGGTCTAGTTTCCAAAATGGGGTCACTTGTGGGGGGTTGCCACTGTTTAGGTACATCAGGGGCTCTGCAAACGCGACATGACACCCGCAGACCATTCCATCAAAGTCTGCATTTCAGAACGTCACTACTTCCCTTCCGAGCCCCACCGTGTGCCCAAACAGTAGTTTTCTCCAACATATGGCGTACCAGCGTACTCAGGACAAATTGGACAACAACTCTTAGGGTCCAATTTCTCCTGTTACCCTTGTGAAAATAAAAATTGGGGGCTAAAAGATCATTTTTGTGGAAAAAAAATGATTTTTTTTATTTTCACGGCTCTACATTATAAACTTTAGTGAAACACTTGGGGGTTCAAAGTGCTCACCACACATCTAGATAAGTCCCTTGGGGGGGTCTAATTTCCAAAATGGGGTCACTTGTGGGGGGTTTCCACTGTTTAGGTACATCAGGGGCTCTCCAAATGCGACATGGCATGCGATCTTAATTCCAGCCAATTCTGCATTGAAAAAGTCAAACGGCACTCCTTCCGTTCTGAGCTCTGCCGTGTGCTCAAACAGTGGTTTAGCCCCACATACGGGGTATTGGCGTATTCGGGAGAAATTGCACAAAAAATTTAGTGGTTCATTTTCTCTTTTTACACTTGTGAAAATAAAAAAAATGGTTTTGAAGTAAAATGTTTGTGAAAAAAAGTTAAATGTTTATTTTTTCCTTCCATATTCCATTCATTCATGTGAAGCACCTGAAGGGTTAATAAACTTCTTGAATGTGGTTTTGAGTACATTGAGAGGTGCAGTTTTTAGAATGGTGTCAATTTTGGGTATTTTCTGTCATATTGACCCCCCAAACTCACTTCAAATGTGAGGTGGTCCCTAAAAAAAATGGTGTTGCAAATTTTGTTGTAAAAATGAGAAATCGCTGGTCAACTTTTAACCCTTATAACTTCCTAAAAAAAAAAAATTATGTTTCCAAAATTGTGCAGATGTAAAGTAGACATGTGGGCAATGTTATTTATTAACTATTTTGTGCGATATCACTCTCTGATTTAAGGGCATAAAAATTAAAAGTTTGAAAATTGCAAAATTTTCTAAATTTTTGCCAAATTTTGATTTTTTTAACAAATAAGTGCAGATCATATCTAAAAATTTTTACCACCATCATGAAGTACAATATGTCATGAGAAAACAATGTCAGAATCAGTAGGATCCGTTGAAGCGTTCTAGAGTTATGACCTCATAAAGTGACACTGGTCAGAATTGAAAAAATTGGCCCGGTCACGAAGGCAAAAACAGGCTCGGGTGCGAAGGGGTTAATGTACACTCTGCACCCCATCTTGACTGAAAAAACCCCCAGAAATGTAGAAATTTTTGCAAATTTATTAAAAAAGAAAAACTGAAATCACATGGTCATAAGTATTCAGACCCTTTTCTCAGTATTCAGTAGAAGCACCCTTTTGAGCTAGTACAGCCATGAGTCTTTTTGGGAACGATGCAACAAGTTTTTCTCACCTGGATTTGGGGATCCTCTGCCATTCTTCTTTGCAGATCCTCTCCAGTTCCGTCAGGTTGGATGGTGAACGTTGGTGGACAGCCATTTTCAGGACTTTCTAGAGATGCTCAATCAGGTTTAGGTCAGGGCTTTGGCTGGGCCAGTCAAGAATGGTCACAGAGTTGTTCTGAAGCCACTCCTTTGTTATTTTAGCTGTGTGATTAAGGTCATTGTCTTGTTGGAAGGTGAACCTTTGGCCAAGTCTGAGGTCCAGAGCACTCTGGAAGAGGTTTTCATCCAGGATATCTCTGTACTTGGCCGCATTCATGTTTCCTTCAATTGCAACCAGTCGTCCTGTCCCTGCAGCTGAAAAACACCCCTATAGCATGATGCTGCCACCACCATGTTTCACTTTTGGGATTGTATTGGGCAGGTGATGAGCAGTGCCTGGTTTTCTCCACACATACTGCTTAGAATTATCACCAAATAGTTCTGTCTTAGTCTCATCATACCAGATAATCTTATTTCCTTATTTCTCATAGTCTGGGAGTCCTTCATGTGTTTTTTAGCAAACTCTATGTTGGCTTTCATATGTCTTGCACTGAGGAAGAGGCTTCTGTTGGGTCACTCTGCCATAAAGATCCAACTGGTGGAAGGCTGCAGTGATAGCTGACTTTGTGGAACTTTTTCCCATCTTCCTACTGCATCTGTGGATCTCAGCCACAGTGATCTTGGGGTTCTTCTTTTACCTCTCTGACCAAGGCTCTTCTCCCACAATTGCTCAGTTTGGCTGGATGGCCAGGTCTTGGAAGACTTCTGGTGGTCCCAAACTTCTTCAATTTAAGGACTATGGAGGCCACTGTGCTCTTAGGAACCTTGAGTACTGCAGAAATTCTTTTGTAACCTTGACCAGATGTGTGCCTTGCCACAATTCTGTATCTGAGCTCCTTGGCCAGTTCTTTTGACCTCATGATTCTCATTTGGTCTAACATGAACTGTGAATTGTGAGGTCTTATATAGACAGATGTGTGCCTTTACAAATCAAGTCCTTGCAGAGTATACATTAATGAGAAAAAAAATCAACTTTTTTGAATTTACAAAATGGATGCAATGAAACAAAGAGTGAAAAACTTAAAGGGGTCTGAATACTTTCCATACCCACTGTATCCTTTACTTTTCCAGGCTGTTTTCAATCCCACCCTAACTTTTATGCTATGTGTTTGTGTTGCTTCCATCAAATTTTTTTCAAATGAAATGGAAAAATATCTAATTTTTTACCTTCTGATCTGTGTCCTATATCCATATTTTTGTAGGATGTTCTCACAGCATTTCGATAGGTTACACCATTTAGAAAGTTTTTCAGACTACTTGGTAAGAGATCGGTATTTGATGCTGGAGGAAGTATCTGTTGACCATACAATGGCCACTATAGAGCAAATGTAGTACTTGCTGGTTATTCTAATCAACGTGAACTATTTAATACATGGATGGGCCAGATCTATCAAAGTAGGAACTGTTTAAAGTGGTTTGATGTTTTGACTGTGTAAGGCAGTGACCGGTGTCACAGGTGGGGGTCGCTGTTTGTTCTCCCCAGGATGCGCACGGAGGCGTACTGAGGTCATGAGGGGGCATTGTAGTCGTAGATGTAGCTGCGTTTGCAATGATGAAATGATGAAGCCGTGACCGATGTCACAAGTAGGGGTCACTGTGTGTTCTCTCGAGGTTGTGCATGGAGGCGTATGAAGGCCATAGGAGTGCATGGCAGTCATGGACATAGTGGTGACTGCAATGCAGACCAGAAATAATAAAAATAAGTGTAGTTTTGGACATGCTAGTGTCCAAGGCAGATGTAGGGAAAACCTGCTCTGGGATGTTGTGTTGTGAAACAGACTGCCGGATGGTAGTCTTGCAGACCGCTTCATTCCAGGCCCGGGTTTTCCATGTGGCTGAAGGCCACAGGTTTCTTTGTTAAAAAACCCTGCAGTGAAGGGTTTGGGTATGTCAGGGTCAGAGTCAGTGTCAGTCTGGTGTTTGGAGGAGGACAGAGCAGAGCTCTGCAGCGCTCCACCTGTGGGAGGCAACACAGGCCAGTGGAGCCAAACAGTCAGGGGAGCTGAGACTCCTGGCACCCACAGCTTGCACGGTAGTGGAGTTGTGGCACCCCTGAGGCTCCGTCTCCACAGAGGTACTGCACCTTCTCCTAAGGTGTGGTGCCCCACCTTCCAGGTAAGTTGGGAGCTCCTGACCACATTCCAACACTCGCACCCCACACAATAGAGTAGTTCAGCATAACCACATTGCGGCTCCTTGCTTAGAGAGTAGCAGAGCACCTTTGGTGGTTCCCTGATTGGAACACTAACGTGCTCGGAGGCGGGTGGAGTTTAGGATACATAAAAGAGTGGGATGGTTTAGGATTAGAGGTCAGTCTGACAGGAGGTCAGTCGGAGGGAGGAAGTCACTCAGGGAGAAGTGAGGAAAGGGGATCTCTGGAAGAAGGGATGGAGGAAGGAGTGCTGCAGCTGCCTCAGTGACCTGAGCCAGCTGGCACGGGAAAGGAAAGAAGGTGAAAGACGTAGAACTGAAACCTGAGCTTCCATAGAGGGAAAGGACAAGTACGGAACGTAGGAGTGAAAGGGAACACACAGGACGTGGGTTAGAGGAAGGTCCCCGAGGTTGTATGAACACTAATGGTTCTGCAGCAGACACCGGTGGAGTAGTGGGCTGTAAATGCACTACTCCAATCTAAGACTTGGGGCACAACAGCAACACGGGTAGAGAGCCGGGACTCAGGAGCAGAGAGTCCCCGAAGCAGGCTACAGCTGTCTGCCATACAAGTAGAGTTCTTGGGAACATCTGTCAGGAGGAACTCCAGTGTAACTCAGTACTAGGAGATCTTCACACTTAAAGGCGCTATAGAGGAGACGTTCAGAAAAGGTACATAAGTTGGCGGAGTGTGGAAGGGAGCTTTCCATCTTGCCTGGAGGTTGACTGAGATTGTGACCCGGAGGACACGGCACGGAAGCGGGCACTACAGACTGTGAGTAAAGCTTTGGAACTACATGCCCTGGTGTCCTCCATTCCTTCCTGCGTCCGTCCGCCTAACACTGCTGCATCCCCTGCTCCAGACACTACACCATCTAAGTGTCCAAACATCTACACTGCCCTGGGACAACAGCCCTGCCTGTGGAGGGCTATACCACCACTGCTGCACCACACCATCTATCCTGGAGGATCTGTCTGCAGCATTGGCTTAACACCTCCCTTGCCGAACACCACAGGTGTTTTGGGGAATGTTTATAGGGGATGAATTTGTGGCGCCACCCGTGGTGTTCGGCAATAAGGGGATGACCTACGCTGCCTAAGGAGACCACTGGGGTCGTTTGTAATGCAGCACAGTTGTTACTGCTCTCCATGCGTAGAGCTTGGCCCCAGGGCAGTTAGTTTCCTTTACCTTTACTTGATGGTTTGGAATGCAGACCGGAGCACTGCTTACAGATGGAAATCGAGTTCCGGACAGCCTGGAAGCAATCTAGAGTCCCCTTAGGCAAGTGGAGTTGGAGGCCTCCTTGCTGCGCTGTTCTCTGAGATCTTTGCTGCTTAAAGCTATGCTCGAGTCTCTGTTCCTTATAGTCCCTGTACTTGCCCATATGGCAGACAGATTGAGCCTATTGCAGGTGTCGCTCCTTTGTGGTGGCTCCGGGCTCTGATATGCTGCTGTACCCTGAGAGTCTGATGGGCCAGGGTAGCTGCAGTTCCCTGCCCTCCAGATTTAGCTGCTGGGACTTCTGTAACCTTGCAACCACGGACTCCGGCATCCAGTTCTAGTGCTCTGTTCTGGGGTGAGCTTGGTCACAGCTCCACTCCCCAGCTTTTCCTAGACTTCTCTCTTCCTCTATAACTCTTCTCTGACTCAGACTGCAACTCTCGTCTGGAGACGAGCTCCTCACTCTTCCTGTCCCCACCACTGACCACCTAACTCCGCCTCCAGGCAAGAACTAATAGGGAAGCTCCCCTAAAACTGGGTTTTGAGCTCCCCCTTCTGGTCTGGAGCCAGGAAAAGTGTTGAATGCTGATGTTACTGGACCAGGGAACTCCTCCTTGCTTCCAGGTATGACATCACCCCCTGTAAGGGAGGCAATGCCACAGTGGCAACCGGACTCCTGGGGTGCCACATAAACACATTAAAGTCACTTTTGCTTTGAACTTTGTGAGTCACTGCCTCCTCACTGCATAAGTGTGCTACCGCTGCATTACAACTGACAGAAGGGGTTTAATGCTCCCCTCTATGACATCAATATGACATCATATAAAATACGGTGTGTCCGTAAAGTCACGATGCACTTTTGACCAGTCACTGGAAAGCAACAAAATACAAGAGAAATGTGAAATCTGCTCCAAATAAAAGAAAAACTCTCCCAGTTTCATACCTATTCAGTGCAGTTCGATGTGCGCTCCATTTGTTGCCCTACACACATCCAAACGATAGTGACGTTCTTGCCACACACAGGTAAGGACGTCTGGTGAAACAGAGTGAATATCGTCTGTGATGCTCTGTTTTAAGTGAATAATGTCGTTGATACATTCAATGTACACATGTTGCTTCACATAACCCCAAAATAAAAGTCTAAGGCCTCTTTCACACATCAGGTTTTCGGCGTCAGGCGCGATCCGGCGCTTTTGACAGAAACCGGATCCGGCGAAATGCAATGCCGGATCCGGTTTCCCCCCCATTGACTTGCATTTGCGCCGGATCGCGCCGGATGGCCATGCGTTTCATCCGGTTTTCGCCGGATCCGGCAATGTGTCGCGATCCGGCGTCTGGAAAAAACGGCTACTGTAACGTTTTTTGTCTCCGGCAAAAAAGCCGGACACACCGGATCCGGCGCGTCCGGCTTTTTCACACAATGAAAGCCTATGAGCGCCGCAATGCGCCGGATCCGGTTTTTTGGTCTGAGCATGCTCAGTAGCTCTGCCCACAAGACATATATAAAAGCAAGACAGTGGGACCCACAGCCACACCCAACATGCCACCCAAGAAAGCAACCAAGCGAAGCAGGAGAAGGCAGGAGACCACTGCAGCACCATCAGCACCACCACCACCCCAAATGGAGCAGCAAATAGAACATGCTGAGGAGGGGAGGCCAGCAGCAGATGAGAGACGGTAATTATCAAATCACCCATTCCTCCAAACTAGGGCTATTGAATATCAAGATATTCATTGGCCCTTTGTTTCTCTTTATTCAACAGCCGCCCAATAGATGCAGCAGCAGCAGCAGCAGCAATGGCAGCAGCTGGAACACCACCCACAGGCATGGAGTGTGGCCACCAGGAAGACAGCACATCATCTTCTGGGAGCCCTCCCTCGCATCGTCAGCGTTTGACGGTAAGTTTTTATTTCCAAAATCCATCTTCTCTGTAATATATGTCTATTCATTGCCTTTTATTTCAAAATAGGAATCACAAGATGAAGAGGAGCTCCCAGAAGAAGAAGGAAGGGGTGGACAGACACCTGGAGTGGGCTCACAATTGGTAAGTTTTTTGCATCAAACGCAGAAACACAACATCACACTACACACAACACATAGAAAACAATGTTCTGCAGACCACACACAGCAAACAAATGCCTACATCCAAAGACATAACATTTTTTGTTTTCTTCTCTAGTCTTCCCAATCTGGTGCTCGGCCAAGAGGTCCTCGCAGTGCCTCCCAGGGTCGTCGGCGACAGCAACGCGGCGGTCACCAGCGTGTAAGTATAAATATTTTTGCTTTGCTTTTTTGCACTTTTTATTTCATTTCTTATGTGGAGGCTAATTATGTTATTTTTGTCTTTTTCTTTAACAGCCTTCACAGCGTGCTCCCGACTCTGACGGTGAGGATGGAGGACTCGATGTGGACCACCTCATCGATCTTGTCAGAGAAAGGGAGCCGCTCTGGAATATGGCTGACCGCCGCCACGCTGACCTTATCGTTACCCGACGACTCTGGGAGGAAATCTGTTCGCTCCTTGTGGGCCACTGGGAGGACCTCGATGTTCGGGCCCAGATTACAGAGCGTAAGTATATACAGTACCGGTTGCTTGATGTAAACCAGTGTTTCCCGAACTCCAGTCCTCGTGGTCCCCACGGATCATGTGTTCAGGATTTCTATTTACTATGGAAATCCTGAAAACATGACCCCTGGGGACCATGAGGACTGGAGTTTGGGAAACACTGATGTTGTATACTAACCACTCCTTTCTCGTTTCAGGGAACAGAATTGTGAATCGGTGGCGGTCTGTGAGGGATCGTTTCAAGAAGGAGTTCAATAAAGAGATGCAGGCCCCGAGTGGATCTGGAGGACGCAGGAGCAAGTACAAGTACGCAGAAGCCCTGTCGTTCCTCCGGGAAACAATGGTCACCAGAAGGTAAATATTACACACCACATGTGAAAAAAAATGTTAGATGTAAAATTTTTTTTCAGCCAGGGCCATACCATGTCAGTATTTTAATTGTTTTTTTTTCTCTTTATTCCACAGCACGGTGAGCAGCACTCGGGAGCCGGCACGATTGGACCCTTCTGAGGCGATCCCTGAGGAGACCGGCACCGAGGGACACTTCGACCGCCCCGGTACATCTGCACCTTCCCAGCCTTCCCACACATTCGACCCATCTGTCCCATCCACCAGCACAGGAGCATCGTGGCCGCCTACATTACATGAAGCTGCTGGTGAGGAGATCGCTTTCCCTTTACCCCACCCTTCTGCCCCTGCCACCTCTAGTACACCTGCGGGTACTGGGCGGCAGCGGCAGAGGGGTCAGGAAAAGACTTATGCGCCAGAGTTCTTGCATCTGAATGCATCTTTCCAGAACTGTCTAAAAGTCTTGTCAGAGCAAATCTCCGCAGGCTATCAGCAGATCAACTCCAGCATTCTGGAGGTGAAGACACTTCTGCAAACCATGCATTCAGAAGCAAGATCTTCGCCAAACCACACCTTTTTCAGGTCTGTTGTGGAGCGCATGGAACGCTCTCTCCTGCCCAGCAGATGCATGTAATGCATTCATGCCACGCTGCTCTCCAGCAAGTTACCTCCCAACCTCCTCCTCCCACCACAGTAGTTCCTCCACCTGCACCCCCTCCAGCCACTTTCCATCCTCCCCCTCCTATTACATCTACACCCCCTCCAGCCACTTTCCATCCTCCCCCTCCTATTACATCTACACCCCCTCCAGCCACTTTCCATCCTCCCCCTCCTATTACATACCATCCACCTCCAGCCACTTTCCATCCTCCCCCTCCTATTACATACCATCCACCTCCCCAGCACCATCCACCTCCCCAGCACCATCCACCTCCCCAGCACCATCCACCTCCCCAGCACCATCCACCTCCCCAGCACCAGCAACCTCCCCAGTACCAGCAACCTCCACAGTACCTGCAAACTCCCCAGTACCAGCAACCTCCCCAGTACCAGACATCTCCCCACTTCCAGCAACCTGCCCCGTACCAGACATCTCCCCACTTCCAGCAACCTGCCCCGTACCAGACATCTCCCCACTTCCAGCAACCTGCCCCGTACCAAACTCCTTCCCCATACAACTTGCCATCAACATCATCTGCTCCTACAGTCCCTGCCCAACCCCCCACTCCACCACCCACCACCTCTTCTGCTTCCCACATGTCCACCCATTCTGTAGTTTTTTCCACACCTTCACCTCTAACTGTTCCTTCCCCACCACGATCCCAGTCCTCTCTCCACACTCCCAGTGTCGAAGTGTCCCGCAGCCCCTACAGCAGTATTTCCACCACACACTACACAGATTTATAATGTGTGTATTTAAATAAAAATGACCAGTTTTATGGTTTCAGTTTTATAGTTTCAAAGTTTTATTAAACAAGTTTATTAAAATTTTAAAAAAGTTTACTAAAAAAAACATTTTTCAATAAAAGTTAAATTATTTTACACTGGTTGTATGTCATTTCTTTCTGCGGCGAAAAAGGTTAAATACAGGGTATTTAAAAGGTGAAATGGTATTCAAAACTAGGTATATAACTGTGGGTAAATTTTAGCTTTTTGCCACAGTTGTGTTCCTGGTTGTGTTTGAAGCAAAGTATTTCAAATAAAAAGTTGTGTTTATTGTTGGTGATTTCCTAACAATGTACACAACTTTTGTTAAAAGGTGAAATACTTTGCATAAAACACAACCAGGTACACACCTGTGGCCTAAAGCTAAAAATAGAGACCATGACAAGATAGCCAACTTTGGTTGGCAAAGGTATATACTGTTGGTACAGAAGGTACACAAGTTTGGTTGGGCACAAATCTTTCACACTCTGTCATCCTGCCAGTGTACTCTGTCTTGAGGTGACATAAAGTATAGTGCAAAATTGTCCCTCATTACTGAAACCGTCACAGAACTTCTAGTGGTAATGTCATGGTAATCTTGCAAGGTGGTTTCTTCAGAGGTGTCCTCAATGGAAATGGGTTCCTTGCAGATAACAAAATTGTGGAGTACCACGCACGCTTTGATCACCTCGTCCACAGTTTCTGTCTTGAGGTTGATCGCAGTCAATAGGACCCGCCATTTGGCTGTCAGAATACCAAAGGTACATTCAACCATTCTTCTTGCTCTTGTGAGGCGGTAATTAAAAATGCGTTTTGGTCTTGTCAATCCTCTGCTAGAGTACGGTTTCAAAAGGTGTTCTGACAGCTGGAAGGCTTCATCCCCTACACAGACAAATGGCATAGGTGGACCAGATGTTTGCGGAAGCGGTCTAGGTGGTGGGAACTGGAAGGTGTTTCCATACAGTTTACGCCCCATGGCAGACAGTTTGAAAACTTGAGAGTCATTGGAGCGGCCATAGGCCCCAATATCAACCGCAATAAATTTGTATTCCGCGTCAGCGATGGCCATGAGGACAATTGAAAAATATTTCTTGTAATTGAAATATTCCGATCCCGATCCAGCTGGCTTTACAATGCGGATATGTTTCCCGTCCACAGCGCCCAAGCAGTTTGGAAACTGACATATCTGTTGAAACTTGTCAGCAATTTCAATCCACCTCTCTGTTGTGGGCTCTGGTAAAAACTCTTCAGCTAAGGAGTCCCACAGTGCACGGCATGTGTACTTCACAATTCCAGATATGGTGGAAATCCCGAGTCTGTACTGGAAATGCAGTGACGAAAGGGATTCTCCAGTTGCAAGAAATCTGTGGGGAATTAAAAAACAATCAATTAGTTTTAAATCACAGCATTACATACCAAAACTCAGCTATAACACTTGGAGATACAAACTACCACCAACAAGATTGCAGTGAAAGTGTGCTCTGATGCGATCATATCCAATAAATGTGGCTTACCTTAAAGTCACCATCAGACGCTCTGCGGGTGAAACAGAGAAGCGGCAATAGGTGTCCGCTTTTCTTATGAGGTGTGCAATGCGCTCCACCAAGTAATCAAAATTCTCCATTTTCATCCTAGCATATCCAAAAAATTTATCCGGGTTTCGTCGAAGGTCCATGCATAGTGTAGAATAGACCCCACGCGTCATTCTCTTGGCTGTGATGGGGTGGATCCACAAACGTCGTCTACGATGCCTGATGCGCTGCTGTCTCGCTCTCTCCTTCTCCAGAACAATCACCCTCAAACGATTTGCCTCCGCTGTAAAATCCGCCAAATTCTTCAAAATATTTCCAATGACAACATCCATCTTCGCCAGTAACTTGCTCTTCTCTCCAACCTGCACTTTCTCCTCTACAACCTGTCAAAGAAGGGCTGTAGGAACATGCTATATATAGTTTTCCAGTAGCCAATCCCGTTCGGAAGGCCACAAGGGTCAATTTTAAAAACCGGATCCGGCGTAATCCGTCGAAAAACGGATAGAAAAACGGATGAACCGGATGAGACGGATCCGGTTTTGTCTGTCAAGAAAAAGATGGATCCGGCAGAAAACCGGATCCGTCACATCCGGTTTTACGAAACATTTGCCGGATCCGGCGTTCCGGCACGACGCCGGATCGCGCCTGACGCCGAAAACCTGATGTGTGAAAGTAGCCTTAGTGCGTCAGATCTGGACTTTGTTATTGTATACTTTCCTGTGACTGGTCAAAAGTGCACTGTATTTTATTTATTTCACTTTTTTTGCCATATTTCTGTCTTATCTCATTTCCACACACATTGATATTCATTTATTCTCTTCACTTTTCACACATATACTATTTCATCCTTTTATATGCTTTTCTTTTCTTTTGATGGGAGTAATTTATATTTATTTGTTAATTTGCTCACTTTTTGGGCCACTTTATTTTATTTTCACACAAAACAGCCCCCCTTTTTTCTTCTCACTTGCTTTTATATGTGCTTGTTCCCTTTCCCCTCGCTTACCCTTGTATCTCATGTCACTTGCGCTGTACTTTAAAATTCAATACGGCCACATCCGTCCCGGCACTATGCTCCTTTCTTCTGCATTCTAGGAGAGTACTAATGTATTGAAAAAAGTTATAGAAGCAAACATGCAAATTGCCTTCAGAAGGAAGAGGACTTAATCTCTTGTGCCATTGGATGTAGCAATCCTAAAAATCAACATTGACCTTTTAATGAGCCCTGCCACATGAATTAGGATAAGAAGCGAAACCAGAAACATGTTTTGTAGAGACTTGCTGGCTCCTTGCACAGCAATACAAGCTGCCGACCAATCAGAGGCCAGCAGGTGACGTCAGCAGGCCCGTCACAAGCGGCTTATGGCAGTGATGTCATGCGCTGACAGTAGTGGGCACACCAAAGTCGTCTGCCGGCCTCTGAGCCAGCCATGAAAGAGTACACTGCACGATATGTGACCCAGATCAATGTAAGAATTTTATTTTATAAATATATTGGAGAAGAGTGGACAATATTATTGTTGGAAGAGGCCCATGATGCCGAACATTATTACTGGAAGAGGCCCAGGATGGAGGACATTATACCAGAAAGGGGCCCAGGTCAGGAGACATTACTGGAATGCACCCATGATAGGGGGGAACATTATTTCAGGAAAGGACCCAAGATGGGGGGAAATGCCAAAATGAGGCCTAGAATGAGGAACATTTTAACAAGAAGTGGCCCAGGATGGGGTACATTGTACCAGGAAGGGGCCCGAGATGAGGGACATTGTTATAGGATTGGTCCCAGAATGGGTGACATCATTAAATACATGGGTCTGGATGGATGACATTATTACTGGAAGGGGCCAGGAACAATTAACATTCTATCATGAATGGTTCCAGGATGAAGGACATTAATACAGGAAGAGGCCAGCATGGAAGACATTCTTAAATAAAGGGGCCAGAATGGGGGACATAAATACAGGAAGAAGTCAGCATGGAGGACATTGTTAAATAATGTGGCCAAGATGGAGGACATCAATACAAGAAGGGGCCAGCATGGAAGACCTTATTAAATAAAGGGGTCAGGTCAGCATGGAATACATTGTTAAACAAAGTCACCAAGATTGGGGACATTATTGCTTGAAGGGGCAAGGATGGGGACATTATTACATGGGAGGGTGAAAACGTATGTCTTTATAGGGTCTAGAACACTATAAAGGCCGATAAATCTAACCAACATGCAGTTGGGGGCCGAAGTCCAATTTTGAACTGGGGCCTATCAGACTATAGTTATGCCACTGGCCCCAGCATGCCTCAGCAGTGCTGTACTTTTAAATTTGTGTCCACACCAGAAATAAAAATACATGCACTGCAGAGGCACACAGCGCCTGTCTGAGGATATACTTCTTCCTGTCTGCCGGACAGGAATGCTGGATCAAGAGATGGAATGATCGGCAGATGAAGACTTAATAATTATAAAGCGAGTGAGGAGTGATGGAGGATGTATACAGGGGCTGAGGAGCATGTCCTGCATTTAGAGGCTGTATATCAGGGTTGAAGAGCGATGTACTGCTTATAGAGGCTGAACACAGGGGCTAAGCTGCGATATGCTGCACATGAAGGTGGTTTACAGTGGCTGAGGAAAGATGTACGGCAGTGGAGGTTGTGTACTGAGGTTAAGGAGCAATGTTCTGGATATGGAGGCTGGATACAGAAGCTGAGAAGCATTTATTGCATATGTAGGCTGTATACAGGAACTGAGGAGCACGTACTGAATATGCAGGCTGTGTATATATGGGCTGATATCCCTGGATCCCAAGCTCCTTCCTGCTTCCTATAAATTACATTAGAAAGAGACTTTCCACAATTTTTTTGAGGAATACACGCAAGACTAATTTTTTCTCTTTTGTCAGAAAGAAAAGATACCACGTGTTTAGATTATTTGTTCACTGAGAATTGTTTATTAGATTTGCCAGTGCAATGTACAGTATCTGTATATACATATTACTCCTTTGTATCTTTAATACCTAATTCATCAATGTACAAAGTTATATGAGCATTATACTGTATATGACATTCTCATTGGCAATCTCTCAACCAGACAGAATCGCTTTCTCTTTAAGGCTGGAGTCACACTTAACGTATAAAAATCGGTCCAATTTTGACGGCCGAGAATCGCACAAATGTTCCCCGAACAGTGATCAGTATGTAATCTGTTTGCAATTAAAGGATGCGATTTTCTCGCATCTAAGCATCCATGTGACATCTGTATGGCATCCATATGCAATGTGATTTTAACATGAGCTTTTACATACAGCAGTTCTCTGTATGTAAAAGCTCATGTAAAATCGTATTGTAAAATACTACTGTCCGCATACATTATAGGACAGTATATATAGAATGCATATATACATTGTGCCCAAAAGTATTGACACCCCTGCAATTTTGTCAGATATTATTCAGTTTCTTCCTGAAAATTATTGCAAACACAAATTCTTTGTTATTATTATCTTCATATAATTTGCCTTAAATTAAAAAACACAAAAGAGAATGAAGCAAAAAGCAAAACATTGATCATTTCACACAAAACTCCAAAAATGGGCCAGACAAAAGTATTGGCACCCTCAGCCTAACACTTGGTTGCACAACCCTTAGCCAAAATAACTGCGACAAACCGCTTCCGGTAACCATCAATGAGTTTCTTTTTTTAGACCATTCTTCTTTGGCAAACTGCTCCAAGTCCTTGATATTAGAAGGGTGCCTTCTCTAAACTGCCATTTTTAGATCTCTCCACAGGTGTTCTATGGGATTCAGGTCTGGACTCATTGCTGGCCACCTTAGAAGTCTCCAGTGCTTTCTCTCAAACCATTTTCTAGTGCTTTTTGAAGTGTGTTTTGGGTCATTGTCCTACTGGAAGACCCATGACTTCTGAGGGAGACCCAGCTTTCTCACACTGGGCCCTACATTATGCTGCAAAATTTGTTGGTAGTCTTCAGACTTCATAATGCCATGCACACGGTCAAGCAGTCCAGTGCCAGAGGCAGCAAAGCAACCCCAAAACATCAGGGAACCTGTTGTGAGTTCATTTTCCCCTTCACCGTTGATGTCTGATGAACTCCCTCTGCTGGTGAAGAGAGGTAGTGAAATTGATTGGGTTGGGAAGAACCTGTCATCTGAACAGGTGGAGCCTGATTGGACACCCGGAATCACTGAGTGGATATAAGGCAGCCGACGCCCTACAGGGGTGCTGGTGATCCTTTCTGCTCTGAGCTCTTGCAAACCAGTTCAGTACCTGTCTTCTGAAAGCTAAGTATTTGCTCTCTTATTTTTCCATGAGATATTGTCTGTTTCCTTAGTGTTTGTGTTCTGCCTGCCCTTGTTGGTACAGGCTGAGCTCCATTTTTGTCTCTGGTCAAGTTGATCTTTTGCTCAGTCTTCAGAATATACCTGAGTGCTGGTATAGTGTTTTTGAAGACTAGTGACTTCCGGGCCTTTTTTCTATCAGACGTGTTGGACATTATTTTGGCAGTATTTTTGCGGATTGCAGCCAGCATCTTTTCTGTCCTTTCCTATTTAGTTAGTTGGGCCCCATCGTTTGCTCAACCTGTCTTTCTGTCTGTGTTTGTGTTTTCATCTGCTTTTCACCGACAATACATGTTGGGGGCTGTCTATTGCTTTGGGGTCTGTTCTGGGGCAGTTTAGATTTCCCCTTTCTTTCTGTAGGCTTATTTAGTTCTCCGGCTGTGAACGAGGGGTCTAGGGCACCGTAGGAACCCCCCACGGCTACTGTTAGTTGTGTGAATAGGATCAGGGGTCTGCAATCCGATAGCTACCAACCTCTCCGGTTTTCTGGACTTAGCTTGTATTTTTGTTTTTTCCTCCTTCGGTGACTCATTCATAACAGAATCACCAGCCATACCACAGATTCTAGGGTACTCAATAGCAGGAAAGAATTGTAAAAAAAAATAAAAAAGTGTCAGAATTTTTTTTTTGTTTTTGTGTATATTTTTTCCTCTATGTCTTTGAGGCCGTAGGGGGAATTTTTTTCTTCTCAATGGAGATGAAGCAATTGTCTGATCATGTGGAGCAGCTCGCTGCTGAAGTATGGGGAATTTCCGCCTATCTTGCTCATTCACATGTTGCTGAACCAAAGATCCCCACTCCTGATGTGTTTTTTGGGGATCGGTCTAAATTTTTGAACTTTAAGAATAATTATAAATTATTTTTTGCCTTGAAGCCTAACTCATCAGGGAGCTCCACGCAGCAGGTTAAAATTGCCATCTCTTTGCTGCGCGGCGATCCTCAGGATTGGGCGTTTTCTTTGAAACCTTATGATCCTATTCTAGCTAATGTGAATGCATTTTTTCAAGCCTTAGGGCTGTTGTATGATGAACCTAATGCTATTGATCAGGCTGAAAAGGCCCTGTTGGCATTGAGCCAGGGTCAGGATTCTGCAGAGTTGTACTGTCAAAAATTCCAAAAGTGGGCGGTCCGTACTACTTGGAATGATGGTGCCTTGGCAGCTCTCTTTCGGAAGGGTTTGTCAGAAACCGTAAAAGATACTATGGTGGGATTTCCTGTTCCCTCTGGTCTTGACGATTCTATGTCATTAGCCATTCAGGTTGATCGGCGTTTGCGCGAACGCAAAACTGCACGAGAGGTGTTGCCATCTGTTGAACAAATGTCTGAACCTATGCAATGTGATAGAGTTTTGTCTAGGGCGCAACATCAGGAGTTCAGAAGGCGTAATAAGCTGTGTTTTTTCTGTGGAGATGCCTCGCATATTATTTCTGTCTGCCCTAAATGAGAGAAACGTTTTGCACACACATTTGCTGTGGGTGGTGTTCAACCTAAGTTTCTTCTGGCAATTACTCTGATCTGCTCCCTGTCCACATTTTCCGCTAAGGCTTTCGTGGATTCGGGAGCAGCTCTGAACCTGATGGACTTGGATTTTGCTAAACGTTGTGGATTTCGTATGACACCTCTGCGGACGCCTATCCCTTTGAGGGGTATTGATGCTACTCCTTTGGCAAAGAATAAACCTCAGTTTTGGATCCAGGTGGTAATGCGGGTCGCCACAGATTATTAAGAAAATTGCAGATTCTTGGTGTTGCATAATCTGCATGATACCATTGTTCTGGGGTTTCCCTGGTTACAAATCCATAATCCAGTTTTGGATTGGAAATCTGTGTCTGTGGTGAGTTGGGGTTGTCGGTGTGCCCTTAGTGACGCTCCTGTTTTTTCCACCTCACCCCAGTCGCATGATGTTCCTGACTATTTGGCTGATTTTTATGATGTATTTAGTGAGAATGAGTCTGCATCTTTGCCTCCTCATAGGAGTTATGACTGTGCAATTGAGCTGAGCCTGGGTGTAAATTTCCCAAAGGTCAACTTTTCAATTTATCTGTACCCGAGCACGAGGCCATGCGATCCTATATTAAGGAGTGGTTGGAGAAGGGTCATATTAGACCATCCTCTTCACCCTTAGGTGCTGGGGTTTTTTTCGTGGCCAAGAAGGATGGTTCATTAAGGCCTTGTATTGACTATCTCTCCCTCAACAAAATTACTGTTAAATATCAGTATCCGTTACCCCTGATTTCTGATCTATTCTCTAGAGTTAAAGGTGCTTGCTGGTTTACCAAGCTTGACCTCAGGGGGGCGTATAATCTTATTCGCATTAAGCATGGGGATGAATAGAAGACGGCGTTTAATACTCCAGAGGGACATTTTGAGTACCTGGTGATGCCTTTTGGGCTCACTAATACCCCTTCTGTCTTCCAGTGCTTCATGAAAGATATTTTCCGAGACTTGGTGGATAAATTTTTGATCATCTATCTGGATGATATTTTGATCTTTTCCAAGGATTGGGACTCTCATGTGGAACATGTTCGGACTGTGTTCCAGATTTTGAGGGAGAATTCCCTGTATGTCAAGGGATCAAAATGCCTTTTTGGGGTACAGAGGATTTCATTTTTGGGATTTATTTTGTCTCTGTCAACTATTGAAATGGACCCGGCCAAGGTACAGGCCATTTATGATTGGGTTCAGCCCACTTCTTTGAAGGCCCTCCAGAAGTTTTTGGGTTTTGCTAATTTTTATCGTAAATTTATAGCTAATTTTTCTGGTATTGCCAAACCATTGACTGATTTGACTAAGAAGGGTGCTGATGTGCTGAATTGGTCTCCGGAGGCTGTTTCTTCCTTTCAGGAGCAGAAGCGAAGGTTCACTTCTGCTCCAGTTTTGCGGCAACCTGATGTCTCACTCCCATTTCAGGTAGAGGTGGACGCTTCTGAGATTGGTGCAGGAGCTGTTTTGTCCCAAAAAGATCCGGTAACATCTAAGATGAATCCCTGTGCTTTCTTTTCCTGAAAGTTCTCCCCATCTGAACGTAACTATGATGTGGGGAATCGGGAACTGTTGGCCATGAAATGGGCATTTGAGGAGTGGAGACATTGGTTGGAGGGAGCTAAACATCAAGTCGTGGTCCTTACTGACCACAAGAATTTGATTTACCTGGAGTCGGCCAAATGCTTGAATCCTAGACAGGCTAGGTGGGCCTTGTTTTTCACACGTTTTGATTTTGTGGTCTCTTTTCTTCCGGGCACTAAGAATGTCAAGGCAGACGCCCTCTCTAGGAGTTTCTTTGCTGATTCTCCTGTTGTGACTAAGCCTGCTACCATCTTAGGTGAGGGGGTAGTTCTTTCTGCCATCTCACCCGATTTGAGACGTGCTCTGGAAGAGTTTCAGGAGGACAAACCTGAGCGTTGTCCCATTGGAAAATTGTATGTTCCTGACCAGTGGAGGAAGAGAGTGATGTCTGAAGTTCATTGCTCTGCATTGGCTGGTCATCCAGGTATTTTTGGTACTAGAGATTTGGTGAGTCGGTCTTTTTGGTGGCCTGCCTTGTCTCGTGATGTCAGGAGTTTTGTGCAGTCCTGTGGGACTTGCTCCTGGTCTAAACCTTGTTCTCGCTCTAGTGGGTTGCTGATGCCTTTGCCGGTGCCCAGGAGGCCATGGACCCATATTTCAATGGATTTTATCTCTGATATGACTGTCTCTCAGAGAATGACTGTTATTTGGGTGATTTGTGATAGATTCTCTAAGATGGTCCATCTTGTACCACTCCCTAAGTTGCCATCTTCCTCAGAGTTGGTGCCCTTGCTTTTGCAACAGGTGGTTCGCTTGTACGGGATTCCTGAGAACATTGTATCTGACAGAGGAGTTCAGTTTATTTTTAGATTTTGGAGGACTTTCTGTTCCAAGCTGGGAATTCAGTTGTCCTTCTCCTCTGCGTTTCACCCTCAGACCAATGGGCAGACTTTGAGAACAAACCAGACTTTGGAGTCGTATTTGAGATGCTTTATTTCTGCTGATCAGGATGATTGAGTTTCATTTTTGCCCTTGGCCGAATTTGCTTTAAGTAATAGAGCTAGTTCTGCCACTTTGATGTCACCTTTTTTTTGTAACTTTGGGTTTCATCCTCGATTCTCTTCAGGGCAGGTGGAGTCTTCTGCCTGCCCAGGTGTTGACACTTTGGTGGAGAGAATGCACCAGATCTGGGTCCAAGTGGTGGATAGGTTGTCTCTCTCCCAGGAAAAGGCCCAGCGGTTTTTCAACCGTCATAGGACCATTGGTCCCCAGTTTAAGGTGGGTGATATGGTTTGGTTATCATCAAAGAATATCTCTATGAAGGTGGCTTCTCCAAAGTTTAAACCTAGATTTATTGGACCTTACAAGATTTTGGAGATTCTTAATCCTGTCTCTTTTCGATTGGCTCTTCCTGTTACATTTAAGATCCATAACGTGTTTCATAAGTCTCTGTTAAAGAGGTTTGTTGAGCCAGTAGTTCCTGTGGTGGCACCTCCTGACCCTGTATTGGTGGAAGGTAATGTGGAATATGAGGTTGAGAAGATACTGGATTCTCGCCTGGCTAGATGGAGACTCCAGTATTTGGTTAAATGGAAGGGTTATGGCCAGGAGGATAATTCTTGGGTCCCTGCATCCGATATTCATGCCGAAAGATTGGTTCGTGCTTTTCATCGGGCCCATCCTGATCGTCCTGGTGGCGTGGATGAGGGTTCGGTGACCCCTCCTCAAGGGGGAGGTACTGTTGTGAGTTCATTTTCCCCTTCACCGTTGATGTTTGATGAACTCCCTCTGCTGGTGAAGAGAGGTAGTGAAATTGATTGGGTTGGGAAGAACCTGTCATCTGAACAGGTGAAGCCTGATTGGACACCCGGAATCACTGAGTGGATATAAGGCAGCCGACGCCCTGAGCTCTTGCAAACCAGTTCAGTACCTGTCTTCTGAAAGCTAAGTATTTGCTCTCTTATTTTTCCATGAGATATTGTCTGTTTACTTAGTGTTTGTGTTCTGCCTGCCCTTGTTAGTACAGGCTGAGCTCCATTTTTGTCTCTGGTCAAGTTGATCTTTTGGTCAGTAATCAGAATATACCTGAGTGCTGATATAGTGTTTTTGAAGTCTAGTGACTTCAGGGCCTTTTTTCTATCAGACGTGTTGGACATTATTTTGGCAGTATTTTTGGGGATTGCAGCCAGCATCTTTTCTGTCCTTTCCTATTTAGCTAGTTGGGCCCCATCGTTTGCTCAACCTGTCTTTCTGTCTGTGTTTGTGTTTTCATCTGGTTTTCACCGACAATACATGTTGGGGGCTGTCTATTGCTTTGGGGTCTGCTCTGGGGCAGTTTAGATTTCCCCTTTCTTTCTTTAGGCTTATTTAGTTCTCTGGCTGTGAACGAGGAGTCTAGGGCACCGTAGGAACCCCCCACGGCTACTGTTAGTTGTGTGAATAGGATCAGGGGTCTGCAATCCGATAGCTACCAACCTCTCCGGTTTTCTGGACTTAGCTTGTATTTTTGTTTTTTCCTCCTTCGGTGACTCATTCATAACAGGAATCGCTGCCATGTTTGACTGTAGGGACCGTGTTTTTTTCTTTGAATGCCTCTTTTTTTCTCCTGTAAACTCTATGTTGATGCCTTTGCCCAAAAAGCTCTACTTTTGTCTCATCTGACCAGTGAACATTCTTCCAAAACATTTTAGGCTTTTTCAGGTAAGTTTTGGCAAACTCCAGCCTGGCTTTTTTATGTCTCGGGGTAAGAAGTGGGGTCTTCCTGGGTCTCCTACCATAAAGTCCCTTTTCATTCAGACGCCGACGGATAGTACGGGTTGACACGGTTGTACCCTCGGACTGCAGGGCAGCTTGAACTTGTTTGGATGTTAGTCGAGGTTCTTTATCCAACATCTGCACAATCTTGCATTGAAATCTCTTGTCAATTTTTCTTTTCCGTCCACATCTAGGGAGGTTAGCCACAGTGCCATGGGCTTTAAACTTCTTGGTGACATTGCGCACGGTAGACACAGGAACATTCAGGTCTTTGGAGATGGACTTGTAGCCTTGAGATTGCTCATGCTTCCTCACAATTTGGTTTCTCAAGTCCTCAGACAGTTCTTTGGTCTTCTTTCTTTTCTGCATGCTCAATGTGGTGCACACAAGGACACAGGACAGAGGTTGAGTCAACTTTAATCCATGTCAACTGGCTGCAAGTGTGATTTAGTTATTGCCAACACCTGTTAGGTGCCACAGGTAAGTTACAGGTGCTGTTAATTACACAAATTAGAGAAGCATCACATGATTTTTCGAACAGTGCCAATACTTTTGTCCACCCTCTTTTTTATGTTTGGTGTGGAATTATATCCAATTTGGCTTTAGGACAATTCTTTTTGTGTTTTTTCATTTAAGACAAATTAAATGATGATAATAATTACAAAGAATTTGTGTTTGCAATAATTTTCAGGAAAAAACTGAGTATTATCTGACAAAATTGCAGGGGTGTCAATACTTTTGGCCACAACTGTATACATGTATGTCTATATATTGCGTAGAGATATAGATAGATGAATAGCCATTAATTCATTTGTTGACTTCTGTAAAATCAATGCAGAAGCCAACAGGATAGAATACATGGATTACATACAGTAAATCCATGCAGAATAGTTAGATATATAGATGTCTGTCAGCAATAAAGTTAGTATAGTGTGTGTAAATTAGGGAACATGTATGTACTTAATACAAGATTATTTTCGGGGAAAAAATGGCATGGGCTCCCGCGCAATTTTCTGCAACAGAGAAGGAAAGCCAGTGACTGGGGATATTAATAGCCTAGGAAGGACCATGGTTATTGCCCCCCCGGCTAAAAACATCTGTCCCCAGCCACCCCAAAATAGGCGCATCTGTAAGATACGCCAATTCCGTCACTTAGCCTCTCTCTTCCCACTGCCCTGTAGGAGTGACATAAGGGGTAATAGGGGGTTAATGTCACCTTTGTTTTGTAAGGTGACATTAAGCCCGGCTTAGTAATTGAGAGGTGTAAATAAGACACCTATCCATTACTAATCCTATAGTACGTAAAGGGTTAAATAAACACAGCCAGAAAAAAGTATTTTAAAGAAATGAAACACCACACAGTTTTGCCATCTTTATCGTTCTGCTAATCCCAATGATGCCCTCGATCTCCTGCAATAAAGAAAAATTAAAAAAAACAAAATACCATACCTGTCCGGCATTCAGTCCAACGCCGTAATCCATATCTGGGGGATATATAGTTTACAACTGGGAGCGGTGCTAATGTGACCATCCCAGCTGTAAACCACTGATGAATGAATGAGAAGCTGCCGGTGGCAGCATCAGTGACTAGTGCTGACGTCACTGATGCTGCACAGCCTGACCTGCGATTAACTCAGCATGCGTGGGAAAATGAACTGTCATTTTCCCACACTGCAGAGTTCACCGTGGGTCAGGCTGTGAGGCTGCGCACACAATATACTAACTGTATTGCTCACAGACATCTATATATCTAACTATTCTGCATGGATTAGCTGTATGTAATCCACGTCTTCTATCCTGTCAGCTTCTGCACTGATTTTACAGAAGCCGACAAATGAATTAACGGCTATTCTTCTATGTATCTCTCAATGCAATATAAAGATATATATGTATATATATATATATACATACACTGCTCAAAAAAATAAAGGGAACACTTAAACAACAGACTATAACTCCAAGTAAATCAAGCTTCTGTGAAATCAAACTGTCCACTTAGGAAGCAACACTGATTGACAATCAATTTCATATGCTGTTGTGCAAATGGAATAGACAACATATGGAAATTATTGGCAATTATCAAGACATCCTCAATAAAGGAGTGGTTCTGCAGGTGGGGACCACAGATCACATCTCAGTACCAATGCTTTCTGGCTGATGTTTTGGTCACTTTTGAATGTTGGTTGTGCTTTCACACTCATGGTAGCATGAGACTGACTTTACAACCAACACAAGTGGCTCAGGTATTACAGCTCATCCAGGATGGCACATCAATGAGAGCTGTGGCAAGAAGGTTTGCTGTGTCTGTCAGTGTAGTGTCCAGAAGCTGGAGGCACTACCAGGAGATGTGGAGGGGGCTGAAGGAGGGCAACAACCCAGCAGCATGACCGCTACCTCCGCCTTTGTGCAAGGAGGAACAGGAGGAGCACTGCCAGAGCTCTGCAAAATGACCTCCATAAAGCCACAAATGTGCATATGTCTGCACAAATGGTTAGAAACCAACTCCATGAGAATGGTCTGAGTGCCCGACGTCCACAGATGGGGGTTGTGCTCACAGTGCAACACCGTGTAGGACGCTTGGCATTTGCCACAGAACACCAGGATTCACACATTTGCCACTGGCGCCCTGTGCTCTTCACAGATGAAAGCAGGTTCACACTGAGCACATGTGACAGCGTCTGGAGATGCTGTGGAGAGCGATCTGTTTCCTATAACATCCTTCAGCATGACCGGTTTGGCAGTGGGTCAGCAATGGTGTGGGATGACATTTCTTTGGAGGGCAGTACAGCCCTCCATGTGCTCACCAGAGGTCGCCTTACCATTAGGTACCGAGATGAGATTCTCAGACCTCTTGTGAGACCATATGCTGGTGCGGTTGGACTTGGGTTCCTCCTAATGCAGGACAATGCCTGACCTCATGTGGCTGGAGTGTGTCAGCAGTTCCTGCAAGATGAAGGCATTGAAGCTATGGACTGGCTCGCCCGTTCCCCAGACATGAATCCTATTGAGCACATCTCGGACATCATGTCTTGCTCCATCCACCAACGTCACGTTGCACCACAGTCTGTCCAGGAGATGGCGGATGCTTTAGTTCAGGTTTGGGAGGAGATCCCTCAGGAGACCATCTGCCGCCTCATCAAGAGCATGCGCAGGTGTTGTACAGTAGGGAGGTCATACAGGCACGTGGAGGCCACACACAATACTGAGCATCTTTTCCTTGTCATGAACCATTTCCACTGAAGTTGGATCAGACTGTAATTTGATTTTCCACTTTTATTTTGAGTATCTTTCCAAATCCAGACCTACATGGGATATTCATTTTGAGTTACATTGATAATTGTTATGTTTTATTGTTCTAAACACATTCCACTATGTAATGAATAAAAATTTGCAGCTGGAATATTTCATTCAGTGATATCTAGGATGTGGTATTTTAGTGTTCCCTTTATTTTTTTGAGCAGTGTATATTAATATATACAGTATTTATACACCTATACTATGTTTATATATCTATTCTGTCTATTCTGTTGTAAGCTGTCAGTGTGATTTTACTGTACAGCGCATATGAATTGCCGGCTTTTCAAAGTACACCGGTGCCTATTTCTCGCAAGTCACACTGATGGTCCGTGTGATGTGCAATTTTTTTCTCACACCCATAGACTTGCATTGTCTTGTCTCGGCCGATATACGCTGCAAATCGCAGCATGCTGTGATTTCACTAGCACATAAAATACGACCGAGAGCAAAAACGGTTATGGGAGCTGCCCCATAGATTAACAGTGGTCCGAGTTCTATGCAATTTTTTTCTTGCATAGCACTCATCCGTATTCCTCTCGAGTGTGACTCTGGCCTAAGCCATAGACTAGCAATGTTACATTTCCATAAATTAGTTGGGAAGTTAAATACTTACAAACACCCTCTGTATTAGTGTTCTAAAGGTTAGGCCGGAGTCACACTGGCGAGGAATACGGGAGAGTGAGAGGCGCAAAAAGCACGCATTAGACACGGACAAATTATTTTCTATGGGGTCACTCGCACCAGGCGTATATTTCTCATCCGTATCCTATGCTCCGTGCCAATCGCAGCATGCTGCGATTGTCAGC
This sequence comes from Dendrobates tinctorius, assembly GCF_039654945.1. Classification (NCBI taxonomy): domain Eukaryota; kingdom Metazoa; phylum Chordata; class Amphibia; order Anura; family Dendrobatidae; genus Dendrobates; species Dendrobates tinctorius. Next base: position 18,057,857 of record NW_027361898.1, on the reverse strand, counting down.
GTACTACGCCTGTAGTACGCCAATGCAAGTCAATGGGTGCGCAAAAAATACGGATTACACACGGAACACACGTGTGACCTGCGAGCAATACGCAGGTCTTTTGGCTGGTGACAGGAAATGGGCCAATCCATCATCAGGAAGCCTAGACATGCAAATGAGCTAAAAAACCGCTCCAGACATCCAGGAAGTCAGCCTCCATGGAGTACAGCAGCAGCATAGCGTCCACATATATTAATGTTGAGATGCTCATTGTGCTGGTGCAGGAGCGTCCCGAAATATGGGACCCACGCGACGCAAACTATGCTAACCGCACAAGAAAGGAGGCGTCATGGAGGCGCATATGTCGCCAGATGTACCATGACTTTGGTGACAGACCACGTGATGAGCAGCATAAAATTCGTAAGTGCAACCATAAAAACATCATTAAACTTAGCGCGCGCTATAAAATGAATCTAGAATCAGCACCCCCCTTCCTGTGCGTGTACTTTTATTAGCCTCATGAGGCCGTTACATTTGGATGTGACACGTGGCTTCACACAGCCATAATTAGGGGTTAGGCCACAAGCTCCTCATCCTCCTAGCCAATAAAATTAGTTTCAGTGGAGCTAATGAGACTCTGTGTATCGGCCCAATTACATATGCCACCATGGGTAGAACGCACACCCGAGAAGGCCCCATGCCTAGACTACTGTTCGAAAATGTGACCTCTCAAATATGTGATTTTGACAATCTTTCCTGTCACATTGCAGTGGAAGATGTGATGAAACGGTGGAGAAGCATCCGGGACCAGTTCCACCGGGAACGCCAGCAGCGGTCCAGGAGTGGGGATGCTGGACATGTGAAAAGAAAATATATCTACTATGACCGGCTGAACTTCCTCGCCCCAATTCTGGATCTGAGACCGTAAGTAAATACCTCACACCACATGACACAAATACATTACACAAATACTTTACAGGGACAAAAATATTGATGTATTTTTGCCTCTGTTCTATTTCATAACAGAACTCAATCCAACCTTACGGATCGAGGAACGGCCTCAGAGGCAGAGCCCATTATAGATCCTGTAGGGGATGAGGTGGCTGGCCCATCTTCTCCCGCTACAAGAAGGATGGCTGAAGATGAGGCATCACAAGACCACACAATGGCTGGCCTACACACCACACCACCAGGACGGTCTGCTGCTGCGACCTCACCCATCCTGGAAGAGCCGGGCAACTTGAGCAGCAGTCCAACTGCCCAGATCAGGTCCTCCCCACAGGCTGCTCTAGCATCACGGCGAACAAGAAAAAGGCGCCAGGTCACTATTCAAGAGAGCAGGACCAATGTGGACACAGGAGTGCTGAATTATTTGTCCAGAGTAACTACAGATGATGGTAAGGAGGCCTATGCACGTAGCCTCACCCTTTATCTCCGTGCCCTTACCCGTGAGGTCAAGCTTCGTATTAGGGGATGTATTCAGATCCTGCTTGATGCAAGCACCCCCCCCCCAATACCCCATATGAGGTTTTTGAATTTCTGGAGAGGTGGCAGCTCTCACCACGAAATTTAATGCGCATGAGACCATCCACACAGATGCTTGCTCAAGCAGGGTCTGAACAGCCCCTAATACGTGGGCCAACACCTCAAGCCCTTCCTCCCCCTACCCATCCTTCTATTCCGCAGCCCCAAATGTCTTCCTCAAGCCAACCCCACCAATATGGCCACTTGTACCCACCCAGTGTTGGAGGCTGGTCCCAACCTGGTTGGGGACGATCTGGCTATCTTGGAGGGTATGAGCCACGGGCCTACCAGAGCCAACAAGAAGCCCCTCACCATCATCATTACTCTGGCCATTATCCCCAACAGGCCCAGGAGGCTGGACAATTACAGCATCATGGGCAACAGTATGGCCCCACACAAGGCGATGTTGGCCACAATGTCCAGCAGCACCCACAGGCTGTTCATCCACGTTCCCCTTCCCCAACATAAGAGGATTTATGATTCTGATGGTTGGAGATGTCCAGTGAGATGTAACTGGTGCTCTTAATCTAAAACAAAAAACAGGTGTTCTCCTTCACCAACATTTAGAACATAATTTAACACTCACATTTTTAAACAATGTTTTCCAAACATATGAAACAATCCATCATGACAGGCAACGCTACCTCACGCCTTTCACACAGATATTACATGTGTGTAGAAAAGAGAATATTTAAATGCGCTATACTGTAAAATGAAAGGATGAAAATACACTACTCACTTGCTAACGCCTAGGAAAGGCATGCTCGCCTTAGTTAAGTAGTCACCTTTTTTGTTAGCAATCTCTAGTAAAAAAAATTCTAGGCGACCAGCATTCAGAATATCACGCTCTCTCTATGTCTTAACAAGTGAGTTTTGTATTTTCATCCTTTCCAGTATAGCATGCTTAAATATTGTCTGTTCTACTGACAGGTAATATCTGTGTGAAAGATGTGAGGTAGCCTTGCCTGTCATGGTGGAATCTTTCTATGATTGGATAACATTATGAGGAAATGTGAGTGTTATCTTGTTGCCTTTATTTTGGTGATGGAGCTCACCTTTTGTTGCCAAATCTAGGTTAATCTAGGCATGCAGCAATGTTGTTATTGCCTAATGTTTGTTGATGTTTTGTTATGTAATGTTAATTTTACACCAAGTTAAAGAAGGCACAAAGGGTCATTTTGGCCATTGCCAAATTTGTGTTATGGCAATATTATGTTTGCCTTTAAGCAAACCAAAAAAAAAAGGCAAAACTAAAAATTTGTCTACTCTAGTTAACGTCTCTGTGTGATTTTTCACAATCCCTCACAACATACCAACAGACACCAACCAATGCAATGAAACACTCATAGAATCATAAAGGCTTGAGTAATATATATTTAGACACACTTAAAGAAACAAATTATAACATAGACACAGCATGCTCTTGCCAAGAAGTTGCCCCCTCAGGTGAGATAAAGTAATTCGTGAAAATATCACGCACTTTGAGGCCAGAGAGCGGTCTACGTTGAGGGTTGATAGGTGGTCTCACCCTGCGCACATTGTCCGGCCTACGCACAACACCATCAGAGGAGGAACAATCATGTATCCTGGTGAAGTTATGCAGAACAACACAGGCTTTCACAACTTCATTCACATTTTGCTCACTCAACTGAATGGCAGACTGGAGTACCCGCCATTTGGCACAAAGAATCCCAAAGGAACACTCCACCAGTCGCCTAGCACGTGATAGGCGCAAGTTAAAAATTCTGCGCCTGTGGTCAAGGTTGCGCTGGGGATATGGCCTCATGACATTGCGTGATAACTGAAAGGCCTCATCTGCCACAAGGACATAAGGGACTGATTGTTCGGGGGAGCCTGGTAGCTGGCGTGGTGGTGGTAGATCCAACTGGTTGGTGCATAGCCGCCGAGCCATTATGGAAGTATTGAAGACTCTAGAGTCTCCCGTCCTTCCATAGGCCCCAATGTCAACAATTATAAACTTGTATTGAGGGTCTACCAGAGCCAACAATACAACAGAAAAGTATTGTTTATAATTGAAGAATTGGGAGCCTGAGTTCGGCGACTTACGCACCCTGATATGTTTGCCATCCAGGGCCCCAATACAATTTGGAAACTGGCAGTCCTCCTCAAAGTTCCTTGATATCCTTAACCAGTCTTCCATCCTGGGCTCGGGCATGACCACTTGATGGAGTCTTGTCCAGATTTGTGCACATGTAGACCTCACTATGCCTGAAATGGTTGACTTTCCAATGAGAAACTCATGGTGGAGGGCGGCATAAGACAGGCCAGTGGACAGGAAGCTGTAGAACAACAGAAATAGTTAAGTTTAGAATGGCTAAAGTAAAAAAAAATCAGTTACATGCCAACCAAACTTGGTAGGAAATGAGAGAGAACAACACACACATATTTGGTGGCACAATGACTATGATATGCAGGACATATTAGATGTAACATTCTGGTGTGTCAGGTGAAGCATATTTTGAGTAAGATGAGGGCATTCAACTTTGTCCAAGAAGGCAAAAAAACATAATTTAACACACACATTATGAACATAGAGAATGTGGTTGTGTAGTACATACCGTATTGTGAGTAGAAGTCGCTCCTCTGCAGATATGGCTTTGCGCATCCTTGTGTCCTGAAAGGTGATCCCAGGGCGTACTGTCTCCAATAGTCGATCAAATGTGGAAATGCTCATATGACAGTACTGGTAAAATTTCTCCGGATGCTCCCGCAGAGAAGAATAGAGGCGGTGAAAATGACCTCTTGTGAGTCGTTGCCTCAAAAGTGGATGGACCCACATGTGTCTCCTCCTCCGCGGATCCACTATCACAGGATATGGTTGCCCAAAGCGCCGTGACAAAAGCTAGGTAAAGAGAACCTGCTCAGTTGTATTGAAGCGCAGACCCTCTGCCATGCTGCACAAAGAACACCAACACACTTCGTGAAAGCAAGGTGACAAATGGACAGAATGGAAGCAGCCACCTGTTTCTGAGTGTCTAAGTAGGGTGCAGGCTAATGATTTAAATTGTTTGCAGGCCTCAAAACCGTTAAATGTCCATTTTGCAAGGCTGCGAGAAAATCTCGCCATACGGATTGCATACGGATGCCACACGGATTACATACGGATGCACACATGCGCAAAATACGCGCCCTCACCTTGCTTACGGATGACCTACGGAGCACTATTTAGGGGTCATTCATCCGTATTACGCATGTAAACTACGGAGCATATTTTGCGCAGGGTAGTGTGACTCCGGCCTTACTGTGATCTGAGGCCGGAGTCACACTACAGCGAGATACAGCCGAGTCTCGCAGGTTAAAACCAAGCTCTGGCACTCCGGAGCGGAGCGTGCAGCCGCACAGCAATACATGGAGCTGCACGCTCCGCTCCGGAGTGCCGGTGCCAGAGCTTGGTTTTAACCTGCGAGACTCGGCCGTATCTCGTTGTGTGTGATCCCGGCCTAAGGGTAAAGTGTCTTGTTGCGGAGACTGGCGTGTCAAGCCTGACATGCCAAAGTGAGAGACTTTTAAGCCTTGCAATGCTCCTTTTGGGAAATATGCAAATTGTCTCTTTATAGGTCAAAGGTTGCATATCTGTTAATTTACACCTGCGGATCCTTCACTGAGAGATGGACAAAACCTGAGAGTCAAGCTTATTCCGGTTCACTTTAAGATATCACCAGTTTCATTCATATTTTAAAAACATTTGATTTGTTGTTTACAGAGTCAGCCCTGCAAATGAATAGAACTTTTTGTACGTTTCCAGGGACAGCAATTGTGCGAATGTTTTGCTATGTCACCAGATAATAAAAAAACCTTGAAAATAAAAACACATCCTGACAACATTTTGAAGTTTTTAACCCTTATATCAAGTTAAAGATGCAACACATTGCTACACAGTTTTTAATATTTCTTCCTAAACTTGATATCACAAGATCATGCATAACCTACATTGGTTTACATGAATAATTAAAGGCCCGATTAACCCTTTAACACCTGGGCCATTTTCCGTTTTCATTTTCTGCTCCCTTTTTTCCCAGAGCCATAACTTTTTACTTTTCTGTCAATATTGCCATGTGAGATCTTGATTTTTTGCGGGACAAGTTGCACTTTTGATCGACACAATTGGTTTTAACATGTCATGTTCTGGAAAACAGGAAAAATATTAAAAGTGCGGTGAAATTGCAAAAAAAAGTGCAATTCCACTTTTTTTTTTTTTTTACCATGTTCACTAAATGCTAAAACTGACCTGGAATTGTGATTCACATGGTCATTACGAGTTCACCAAAACACCTTTAGGTTCTTTTATATTTAAGTGATGAAAAAAATCCCAAATTTTTCGTGATCTGGGGCTGGGTGAGGGCTGATGTTTTTATCGATACAATTTTGGTTTAGATACGATGTTTTGATCACCTGTTAGTGCATTTTATTGCAATTTAGCGGCGACCAAAAAAACATAATTATGGCGTTTTTAATTTTTTTTCTCGCTACGCCGTTTAGTGATCGGGGTAATTCCTTTTTCATATATTCATAGATCGGGCGATTCCAAATATGTGTATATTTGATTTTTTTTTTGAATGGGGCGAAAGGGGATTGATCTGAACTTTTGTATTTTTTTTTACTGTTTGTATGCTTCAATAGTCTCCATTGGAGACTAGAAGTGGTAGGCTGTGTGCACACGCTAAGGATTGTGGTGCGGATTCATCCGCGCGGATTTTGTAAGTGCTCTGCGGTTTTGCCCTGCGGTTTTTCATCTTCTCAATGGAGGAGATGGCAAACCGCAGCAGAATCCGCAGAAAGAATTGACATGTCAATTCTTTCTGCGGATTGAACACCGCAGATAATCCGCGCGGAAAATTCCGCACCGTCTGCACTGCGGTTTTTGATTCCCATAGGGAATCATGGTACTGTACACCGCAGCAAAAACTGCTGCTGGTCCGCAGCAGCCAAATCCGCTGTGGAACCGTAGCAAAATCCGCAGCGTGTGCACACAGCCGTAGGCGTCAGGTTCCTGCCTCTGCACAGGAGGAATCCTGAGCCTTGCCTTCTGCAGTCTCCCATTCAGTCCCAACCGCAGAGGAGGCTGCTCAGCAAAGGTGCGATCCCGACATCTTCCTCAAGCTAGTGCTGTCAGGTTGGTTGCTGCTGCCACCTCCTCTGGTTTAGCTTTAGTAATCCGCACTAGTCAGCAGCGAGCAGCTCCAGAGGCTAAATCCTTTTTGCAGCCTACTGAGCATGCCCGTGGGGCGATCTCTCATTGGAGCATACCTCCCAACTTTTGAAGAAGGGAAAGAGGGACAAAGATTGCGGCCATGCCTCTGACCACACCCATTTCCCATCTAGTCACACCCATGTCCATGCTCCAACCACACTCAGAGAAAGAAAGAGGGGAAAGAAAGAACGGGAGTTGGAAGTTTCGCCCCCAGCAGTTCGCCCCCAGCATTTCGCCCCCAGCAGTTCGCCCCCAGCAGTTCGCCCCCCTGTACACTTCGCCCCCGAACATTTCGCCCCAGCATTTCGCCCCCAGGTTGTTTCGCCCCCGCACATTTCGCCCCCGCACATTTCGCCCCCAGCAGTTCGCCCCCGGATGTTTCGCCCCCGGATGTTTCACCCCCAGCAGTTCGCCCCCGGATGTTTCACCCCCGGATGTTTCGCCCCCGGATGTTTCGCCCCCAGCAGTTCGCCCCCGGATGTTTCGCCCCCAGCAGTTCGCCCCCGGATGTTTCGCCCCCAGCAGTTCGCCCCCAGCAGTTCGCCCCCGGATGTTTCGCCCCCAGCAGTTCGCCTCCAGCAGTTCACCCCCGGATGTTTCGCCCCCAGCAGTTCGCCCCCAGCAGTTCGTACCCGGATTTTTCGCCCCCAGCAGTTCGCCCCCGGATGTTTCGCCCCCAGCAGTTCGCCCCCGGATGTTTCGTCCCCAGCAGTTCGCCCCCGGATGTTTCGCCCCCAGGAGTTCGCCCCCGGATGTTTCGCCCCCAGCAGTTCGCCCCCGGATGTTTCGCCCCCAGCAGTTCGCCCCCGGATGTTTCGCCCCCAGCAGTTCACCCCCGGATGTTTCGCCCCCAGTAGTTCGCCCCCGGATGTTTCGCCCCCAGCAGTTCACCTCCAGCAGTTCACCCCCGGATGTTTCGCCCCCAGCAGTTCGCCCCCAGCAGTTCGTACCTGGATGTTTCGCCCCCAGCAGTTCGCCCCCGGATGTTTCGCCCCCAGCAGTTCGCCCCCGGATGTTTCGCCCCCGGATGATTCACCCCCAGCAGTTCGCCCCCGGATGTTTCGCCCCCAGCAGTTCGCCCCCGGATGTTTCGCCCCCAGCAGTTCGCCCCCGGATGTTTCGCCCCCAGCAGTTCGCCCCCGGATGTTTCGCCCCCAGCAGTTCGCCCCCGGATGTTTCGCCCCCAGCAGTTCGCCCCCAGCAGTTCGCCCCCGGATGTTTCACCCCCAGCAGTTCGCCCCCGGATGTTTCACCCCCGGATGTTTCGCCCCCTACTTTTTGCCCCCAGATGTTTCGGCCCCAAATTAGGCAGGGAATTTTGGCCTTGTGTTTTAGCCCTAAGACCGCTTTCACAGTAGCCACTTTCCCAAGTGCTAAGCACTGGAAAATCGCTAAGAAGACTGCCAATTTTGAATATACTACATGGTGGCCCGATTCTAATGTATCGGGTATTCTAGAAGGCACAGCCACGTGGTATGTTGCACAGGTTATGTAGTATATTGGACAGTCCACGTAGTACATTGTACAGGCCACGTAGTATATAGGACAGCCGACGTAGTAAATTGCACAGTCCACGTAGTAAATTGCACAGCGCACATAGTAAATTACACAGCGCACATAGTATATTGGCCAGCCAACGTAGTATATTGCACTGGTCACGTAGTATATTGCACTGTCCACGTAGTCTAGGAATGTGGGCACTATATTCGTGTTTAAAAAAAAATAATAAAGATATACTCACCTCAGCCACGGGCCCTGAAGTCCTCGCGCCTCTCTGCAGTGCTGGCGGTGGCTTCCAGTCTGAGCGTAGGACCTGCAATGATGTCGCGGTCACATGACCGTGACATCATCGCAGGTCCTGGACGGTGTGCATTGGAGAGAGGCGCGGAGGACAGCGCGACGTTGGAGGGGGTGAGAATAACTTTTTTTTTTTATCATTATTATTTTTAACATTATATCTTTTCACTATTGATGCTGCATAGGCACCATCAATAGCGAAAAGTTGGTCACACAGGGTTAATAGCAGCGTTAACGGAGTGTGGTACACCGCGATCCGTTAACGCTGGCATTAACCCTGTGTGAGCGGTCAGCGGTGAGTGCAGGGCAGTGAAGCAGCGGCCATTTTTATGGCAGACTGTGACCGTCGCTGATTGGTCGTGGGCGTTTTGCCACGACCAATCAGCGACTTGGATTTACATGACAGACAGACGCCGCGACCAATGAATATACGAATAAAACGTTACAGACAGAAAGACGAAAGTGACCCTTAGACAATTATATAGTAGATAAGTCAATGGCTAGAAAAGCGAGGTGTTGTTTCGGCCAGCTCTTTTTATTTTATTACCGGAGCTATTTTTGAGCACTTAGCGTTCATCAATAGCCTGTATCTTATGGGTCATTACCGAGAGCGCTCACAAAAGCGCTCTGAAAAATGCCAGTAAAGCACGTGCTTTGGAGTTCTAAAACAGTGGCAGCATAAGGGTGCTTTCACACTTCCGCTACATATGCACTACAGGCCGCCCGTTCGCTTCTGTAATGCCGCATTCCGCTAACCTGCAGCGGAACGAAAAGAAGAAAATGCTCTTCTTTTTGTTCTGACACTGATAGCGGAATGCGGCATTACGAAAGCGAACGGGCGTCTGCAGATCGCGGAACCCAGCCGTTCACTTCTATGGGCAATGCAAGCGGAATGCCAGCATTCAGCCAGCATTGCCCTGGGGTCAGCTGGATGTCAGATCCAGAGCGGATCGACCTCTGGCGGCCACAAACACAAGTGTGAAACCACTCTAAAATTACAGTGTGCAAGAGGCCTAAAATCTAAACAATTTTGAACTTTTACCTGACCCAGCACTGACCTGCTTTGTTGCAAGTTTTGTTGCAGATGTAACAAGTAGCATGGTCACATGTCCTGCAAGTTACATTAGACTAGCTTTTATTCCATCTGTATATCAGAATATAGCAGTGTCTGAAATCTCCACAAAGAGAGAAGTGTACTGCCACAAAAAATCAGTCAGCTTCCACAGCAATTCACTTTCTACAACTATGAATTCAGTTCTGTCCAAACGTGGAAGGAGCAAGTTGGTCCATGAGAATCACATTTACTTATTTTCCAAACGAACCGCTGGCGATGTTCATTCCATCTGGGTATGTGAAAAACGGTCAACTTGCAAGGGACGTGTTTGGACCAATGAAGAATCTGGCGAAGTTGTGAAAGTAGTCAATCTTCACAATCACGCAGCACAAGCTGCAAGACCTGAAGCAATCCGACTTGTTAATGAGGCTGTGACCAGGGCAAGGACAACACAGGAGACACCACAACAGATTCTCACAGACGTCGTTTCAGGAGCCCATTCTAATGTTGCAGCACTTCTCCCAAGGAAAGCATCACTGAAGAGGACAATACGATTAGCAAGGCAACTTGGCAATATCCCAAGGTTACCTCAAACCCTTGATCAACTTGTTATCCCCCTCGAGTTCCAGGAGATCAGTATTGATGGTGTCCAGCAGCAGTTCCTTCTGCATGACTCTGGTAAGCTACTTAACCATTTAACATTGTATTAAAACAATTCCATTATGCATAATTATTGCAAAGTTTATTTTGCACAAATGTGAAAAATGCTACACTATAAGGTGCTGATATAAAATACTATGTGATTTTTGCCTTCAAGGGAAACTTTGAGGGTAATATAATGTAGTGAGGCCTACTGATTCCAACTAGTGTTGGCCGATCACTGGAAAGATAGGATCAGATCGGGCTGATCATACTGAAAGATTGGAATTAATTCAGATCCAATCTCCAGAGCTAGATGTAGATATATATATATGCACACTGTACGCCCGAACAGTGTGTGTGTGTATATATATGCATATATGTGGGTGGGTGATGGTGGTCTGGCACTTTTGGAACTTTGAAATGCAATAAAGGATTTGTATAGGACTTCAGGAGCGCGGAGGTCTTTCTTCATGGATGCATGTTAAGTACGGGCGGAAGCCAACCCCTGCTCTAGCAGCACACTGAGTCCTCAGCAACAATCTCAGTTGAGCCACTCTTCTTCCAGCTTTCTTGCATATATATAATGGCCCCAAGCTGCGCTGTTAAAAAATAAACAAACCCAGTTATTCAACTCTCTCTCCGGTGTCCAGCGCTGTCTCCGGCGGTGCAGGGAATTCCGAAATCCCAACACTATGCATTCTGGGTTGTGCATCACCACCTCTGCACATGTGCCGGGCTGTTCTGTGACGTGATGTGGTGCTTTCCCAGGACCGTCTAGTGAGCGGTCCTGGGATCACTCTCCACTGTAGTTATAGTACGGCAGGCACAGAGGCGGCGATGCGCCGCCTGGATTTCGGGATTCCCTGCACTGCTGGGCTAGGAGCCGGAGCCAGTACTGGACACTGGAGAAAGAGGTGAGTAACTGGGTTTGTTTATTTTTTTAACAGCGCAGCCTGGAGCCATTTACTAAAGCTAAATATGCACACACGCTGTACACCTGTATAGTGTGTGTGTGTGTGTGTGTGTGTATATATATATATATGCGCACACTGTTCGGGAGTGTATGCCCGGACAGTGTTTTCAGATTACGGAGGATTCCGATTTCTAATTCAGATCATCATCATGATCTGGCTACAAATCGGATCGTAATTTAAAATAATGATCAGCCTGAAAATCGTAATAAATTATGATCTTCAGTGATCGGACCGGCCAACACTAATTCCAAATATGCAGCATTGTACTGGCCATACCTGTCCTGGATGCTGCCCCGGAGTTCAGCCTCGCCTGTCTGCGGCATGCACGGACTGAACTGCCATCGCCGGCTGATTCCTCGGCTCTCGTAGTTCAGTCCTGCAGATCCGTGGACAGGTCGGGCTGAACTCCGGAGCTCAGGTGAGATACGCCATGATTTGCAGATGCGTTTTGCCTGCTGCTTCCAAGCACTTTTTAAGCACTTTGCAAGCGCTTTGGCAAAACGCTTCTGCAAATAGGGGACGTGGCCAAGCTCTGCTATGGGCGTGGCCATGCCCTGCTATGGCCTAAATCGAGCGTATTTGGCGTGGTTTGCAGGCATTTTTCGGGAGGTTTCCCTCTTGCCCATTCCCATTCCTTCCGGGATCCGCCGGAAAATAGCTTTGAAGCTATTTTCCGGTGGGGCGTTTTCCGGCCCCGGACGGAATCCGCCCGTAACCCGCACCATAGACATGAAAGGGCGGGTTTCAGGCAGGAAACACAGCACGGAATACGCCTGTAAATCCAGCTTGTTTGGATAAAGCCTGAGGCCTCGTGCCCACTGACAGAAGGGGATTGTGGAGCGGCATCTCCGCAGCAGCTGTAATTACGGTAGCAATTGGAGATCCCACAGGAATCTATTTGTGCCTGCAATTGTGGCCACTATTGTGGTACCCTAATTCTGTATCAAAATCTTCACTTAACTCTATGGATTTAGGTGCAGGTTTTAGTGCAGGATTTCAGCCCCTTGTCTGAATGGCTGGAATTTTGTTTGTATAATGGCAGCATACATTGACATGCTGCACTGCATGTTTTTTTTTTGTAAACAAAATTTTTTCATCAGCATGTGGATGGGATTTACACATTAATGCTGCATATGACCCCAGCCTAATGGACCATTCAGTTATGCCTTAGGCCAAAAGCACACTGGTGATTTTACTGGCGTTTTTTGCATCCTGCACAATCCTCTCAATGAGACAGCATAGGCAGCGCGGACGTCACGAAAGTCCGCGCTGCCCACCCGACGACTAGCGTGCCCATCCGCCTGAATGGAATGCCCCATTCAGGCGGGCGGACCGCCCAGTCGTTCATTCAGACGTCCAGCCGCACGCCGCGTCTGGATGCGGCTGTCAACTAGACGGCCCGTTCAGCATAGTGGCGATCGGCCGTGCTGAACGGCCGTCTAGTTGAAGGGTCTAAAGGTACCCTAAAAATGTGACCTATTTCAAGTTTGGAAGTAATTTTAATTTTAAACAAAAATATATAATTTTCCACTGGGACAATATATGTTGTAAAAAACTATTGGTTGGCCCCTTCACACTAGATTTTGCTTCAGTTTTTTTATTATGAAATCAGAAAATCTGGAGCAAAATGTGAGTATTTAATGTGAGATATGAACAGAGTCTTCTGAATAGGATATTTTTTTTGTGAATTTATCCCAAAACTCTGTCTGCTGCTTGTTACACTTTTTCTGTTATTTCCTCTACTAATACTTTCATTTTAAATTAGGAAATGGACACAGCCGTATGTTGATATTTGGAACAAGAGACAATCTCCATCTACTGGCACAAAGTAAAGAGTGGTTTGCTGATGGCATGTTTTTCACTACACCAGCCTTGTTTAAGCAACTTTACACAATCCATGTAGTCCACAGCGGCCTTGTTGTTCCTGTAGTGTACACCTTGCTGACAGACAAGAGCCGTTCTACATACCAGAGGTTGCTGCAAGAGCTGAAGAACTTGCAGCCTGGACTGCAGCCAGACAACCTGATGTTGGATTTTGAACTAGCTGCAATACAGGCATTTGAAAGTGAATTCCCCAACCTTGTGAAGACTGGTTGCTTTTTCCACCTATCACAGTCGGTTTGGCGTAAAGTTCAAAATGAAGGACTCAAGATGCAATACCAAGGTGACCATGAATTTGCCCGTTGGATACACATGATACCTGCCCTGGCCTTTCTACCACCACAGAATGTTGTGCAATCATTTGAAGAATTGGTGGAAGATCGTGACTTTCCACAAGAAGCAATACCTATTGCCAACTATTTTGAAGACAGCTGTATCGGTCGAATGAATCGCAGAGGACGTCAAGCACCTTTGTTTCCAGTTCAATTCTGGAATGTGTATGAACGAACATTGAATGATCAACAGCGAACAAATAATGATGTCGAAGGATGGCACCGTAGCTTTCGAGAAACATGTGGTACTCTTTTCCAAAATATATACCGGTTCATTAACTGTCTGAAACATCAGCAAGAGCTCCATAGTTTTGAAATTATTCAGATAATAGCAGGAAATCCCATCGCTGCAAGAAACAAAAAGTATGCTGCAATTTCAGCACGTATCGTGCAAGATTTCGATAATAGAAGCTTGATGGATTATCTGAGAGGCATTGCCTACAGCTTTGATTTTTAGTTCATGGTCACATATTGTATGTTTTGAGAGCAGTGTTTTTAGCTGTAAAATAATTCAAGAATTATAACCTGCAATTTTTATTTTCTCTTTTTCTCTAATCCTTCCCCTCTATACCTTTTTATGTTTCTTGTGAAAACAGTTTTGATATATACAGTTAAAGCATAACTCTGCAAAAAACATGTTATGATATAGTACCTGTGCCCATGATATACATTTCCAAAGGAGACCTTCCAGCAGCTTCACTTCTGTGTGAAAAGTCTCATCCAAGTTAAAGCTCCATGTGCTGCAGGATTTCAGTGGTTGCTAAGGAGGTTGTTTCTCCTTAGTAGCAGTACTTGTGGATGGATTCTAGAGGGCGTGGCTGCACAGGAGCATGCAGCTAACAATATATTCCCTATGATGTATAAAGGGCTGCTGGTTTACAGCCCTCTGCAAAGCCCCCCCTATGTGTTCCGTCCTGTAACGGCTTTACACAGGCAGGGGGGAGCCCTCCTCTTGTCCAGGACAGAGCACATGAGCGGAGGGTGAAGGGGAGCTTTGCAGAGGGCTGTGAACAAGCAGCCCTGAATGTATCATAGGGAGCCAGGATCCGTTCTGCTCCCAAGGGGGCACGACCTCCTTAGTAACCAATGAAATCCTACTATTTTCCTGTCTGTTTGTAAAATTACTCATCTAGAAAACAAAGTTTGAGAATAAAAAAAACTAATTTGATCAGAATTGTATATCTTAGACTCATATGGTGTATTATTAGTGATAAGCAAACCTGCCAATGTTCAGTTCAGGCAGGTTTTTCCCGGATGCGAAAGATCCAGGAGCAAATTGCTAGAGGCAAAACATCCAGGGATGAACTGCTGGGCGTGAACTGACAGGGGGCGAAACGTCCGGGGGTGAAACATCCGGGGGCGAACTGCTGGGGGCGAAACATCTGGGGGCGAACTGCTGGGGGCGAAACATCCGGGGGTGAACATCCGGGGGTGAACTGCTTGGGGCGAAACATCCAGGGGCGAAACAGCCGGGGGCGAACTGCTGGGGGCGAAACATCCGGGGACGAACTGCTGGGGGCGAACTGCTGGGGGCAAAACATCCGGGGGTGAAACATCCGGGGGCGAACTGCTGGGGGCGAAACATCTGGGGGCGAACTGCTGGGGGCGAAACATCCGGGGGCGAACTGCTGGGGGCGAAATGTGCAGGGGCGAAACAACCTGGGGGCGAAATGCTGGGGGCGAAATGTTCGGGGGCGAAGTGTACCTGGGGGCGAACTGGTGGGGGCGAACTGCTGGGGGCGAAATGCTGGGGGCGAACTGCTGGGGGCGAAACATCCGGGGGCGAACTGCTGGGGGCGAAACATCCGGGGGCGAAACATCCGGGGGCGAACTGCTGGGGGCGAAACATCCGGGGGCGAACTGCTGGGGGCGAAACATCCGGGGGCGAAACATCCGGGGGCGAACTGTGGGGGCGAAACATCTGGGGGCGAAACATCCGGGGGTGAACTGCTGGGGGCGAAATGTGCGGGGGCGAAATGTGCGGGGGCGAAACAACCTGGGGGCGAAATGCTGGGGGCGAAATGTTCGGGGGCGAAGTGTACCTGGGGGCGAACTGCTGGGGGCGAACTTCTGGGGGCGAAATGCTGGGGGCGAACTGCTGGGGGCGAAACTTCCTAAAACCGAAAGAACAGAGAGAAAGAGAGAAAGAAAGAAAGAAAAAAACAACAGAGAGAAAGAGGGGAAAGAAAGAACAGAGAGAGAGAAAGAAAGCGGGGAAAGAAAGAGAGAACAGAGAGAAAGAAAGAATGAAAGAAAGAAACAGAGAAATAAAAAACAGAGAGAGGAAAAAGAAAGAGGGGAAAGACAGAACAGAGAGGGAGAGAGAAAGAAATAGTGGAAAGAAAGAACAGAGAGAAAGAAAGAAAGAGAAAGAAAGAATGAGGGGAAAGAAAGAACAGAGAGAGAAAGAAAGCAAGAAAGAAAGAAAAAGAGAAAGAAAGAACAGAGAGACAGAGACAAAGAAAGAACAGAGAGAGAGAAAGAAAGAGCAGAGAAAGAAAGAAAGAAAGAGGGGAAAGAAATAAAGAACAGAGAGAAAGAAAGAAAGAAAGAAAGGGGAAAGAAGAAAAAAAGAACAGAGAGATAGAGAGAAAGAAAGATGGGAAAGAAAGAACAGAGAGAAAGAAAGAACAGAGAGAGAAAGAAAGAAAGAGGGGAAAGAAAGAAAACAGAGAGAAAGAAAGAGGGGAAAGAAAGAACAGAGAGAGAAAGAAAGAACGATTAGAGAGAGAAAGAAAGCACACAGTGAAAGAAAGAACAGAGAGAGAAAGAAAGAGGGGAAAGAAAGAAGAAAGAGGGGAAAGAAAGAACAAAGAGGTAGAGAGAAAGAAAGAGGTGAAAGAAATAAAGAACAGAGAAAGAAAGGGGAAAGGAAGAACAGAGGGGAAAAGAAAGAACAGAGAGAGAAAGAAAGATCGGAAAGAAAGAAGAGAGAGAAAGAAAGAGAAAGAAAGAACAGAGAGAGAAAGAAAGATTAGAGAGAGAAAGAAGGGAAAGAAAGAACAGAAGGAAAGAAAGAACAGAGAGAGGAAGGAAGAGGGGAAAGAAAGAAAGGAGAGAGAGAAAGAGAGGAAAGAAAGAACAGTGAGAGCAAGAGAAAGAAAGAAAGAACAGAGAGAGAAAGAAACAAAGAGAGAAAGAAAGATTCTATAAAGATACTATAGCAGCCTGGCTCCCATTGTAATGCCC
Organism: Dendrobates tinctorius; assembly: GCF_039654945.1. Classification (NCBI taxonomy): domain Eukaryota; kingdom Metazoa; phylum Chordata; class Amphibia; order Anura; family Dendrobatidae; genus Dendrobates; species Dendrobates tinctorius. The sequence goes on along the minus strand of NW_027361898.1, from coordinate 18,041,273 downwards.
ACCTGAGCTTCCCGGTGCAGGACATATGATGATCCGCTCACATGCCCGGCATCCCCGATTCCAAGGTGATCCCCCTGTACGCGCTGTCGGAGGAGGACACGGTGATGGATCTGAAACATTCCCTGAAGTGTCTCCATGGTTCCGTCGCAATCTCCTCCCGAAATTACCTCATTTCCGGTCAGCTTCTAGCATGTTACTTCCGGTGGAACATTACATGCGAATTTTAAAATGCTCCTCGGGGCTTTGCCGTGTACTCCTGTGTCCGCAGGAAAAGTAAGCTCCCGGCTGGGACAGACTCTCAAAATTGGGACTGTCCCTCTGGATCCGGGACGGTTGGGAGGTATGAATGCTCCCCACCGTACACCTTGTACACGCATGGCTCCGCACACCTCATACACACACAGTTCTGCTTTGTATGCCTCGTACACACACGGCTTCGCTCCATACACCTCACACACACAGCTCCACTCAGTACACACATGGCTCCACTCCGTAAACCTCATACACATGCGGCCACGCTCTGTACACCTTGTACACACATGGCTCCACTCCATAAACCTTGTACACATGCTGCTTTGCTCCATACACCTTGTACACACGTGGCTCCACTCCATACACCCCGTACACACATGGCTCTGCTCCACTCCGTAAACACACGGCTCAGCTCCATACACTTTGTACAGATAGGGCTCCGTTCCATACACCTTGTACACACACGGCTCCGCTCCGTACACATCTTCATTCTGTACACCTCATACACACACACATCTCTGCTCCGTACACCTCGTACACACACATCTCCGCTCCGTACACCTCGTACACACACATCTCTGTTATGATTGAGTCACCGTAGGAGGCAAAAATAGAAATGCTAGCTAAGTCCAGAAAACCAGAGCAGTTGGCAGCTATCGGATTGCAGACCCCTGAACCTATCAACACAACTAGCAGTAGCCGTGGGAGGCTCCTACGATGCCCTAGGCCCCTCGATCACAGCCAGAGGACTACATAGCCTAAAGACAGAAAGGGAAATCTGAACTGCCCCAGAGCAGACCCCAAAGCAAAAGGCAGCCCCCCACATATAATGACGGTGAAGCAAGAAGAAAGAACAAAACACAGACAGAAAGATAGACTGAGCAAAGATGGGGCCCAAGCTAGCTGAGATTGGAAAGGACAGGAAGGCTGCTGTCTGCAATCCGTGAAAAAACCCTAAGAAAATAAGAGCCAACAAACTGACAGTAAAAAAGGCCCTGAAGACGCTAGGCTTCAAAAAAGGCTATGTCAGTACTCAGGAATATTCTGAAGACAGAGCAACAGGCAAAAGGAGATTCAGCTCACCCCAGCAGGGAATGGCAGAATCCAGAAAAGCAAGGAAAACAAAACACTAATGCAAAAAGGCAAAGCAGAAATCTTAGCTTTAGATGAGCAGGAATCAGACTGGTTTCCTAGAAGTCCACAGAGAAATCACCCGCAGGCCAGAAGGGCGTCGGCAGCCTTATATCCAGTCACTAACTCCACTCAGCCAGTCATCATCATCAGCCCCAGGTGTTTGACAATCAGGCTCACTACCTTTCTTCACCAGAAGAGGGAGTTCCTCGGGCCTCAGTAGTGAAGGGGAAAATTAACTCACAACACATCTCCGCTCCGTACACCTCGTACACACACATCTCCGCTCCGTACACCTTGTACACACACACGGCTCCTCTCCGTACACCTCGTACACGCACACGGCTCCTCTCCGTACACCTCGTACATGCACACGACTCCTCTCCGTATACCTCGTACACGCACACGGCTCCTCTCCGTACACCTCGTACACGCACACGGCTCCTCTCCGTACACCTCGTACACTCACACGGCTCCTCTCCGTACACCTCGTACACACACACGGATCCTCTCCGTACACCTCGTACACACACATGGATCCTCTCCGTACACCTCATACACACACACGGTTCCTCTCCATACACACACACGGCTCCTCTCCGTACACCTCGTACACACACACACGGCTCCTCTCAGTACACCTCGCATACACACGCGGCTCCGCTCCAAACACCTCGTACACATATACGGCTCCACTCCACACACCTCATACACACACATGGCTCCGCTCCACACACCTCATACACACACATGGCTCCGCTCCATACAGCTCATACACACACACGGCTCCGCACCATACACCTCATACATACGTCCATTCCATATACCTCGTACACACACATGGTTCCGCTCCATACAGATTTCCGCTTTGTACACCTCATACACACGTGGCTCCGCTCCGTACACCTCGTACACACACATGGCTCCACTCCGTAAACCTCGTATACACACGGCTCTGCTCCGTATACCTCATACACACACATGGCTCCGCTCCATTTACCTCGTACACACACATGGCTCCGCTCAGTATACCTCGTACACACACATGGCTCCGCTCCGTATACCTCGTACGCACACATGGCTCTGCTCCGTATACCTCGTACACACATGGCTGCGCTCCATACACATGTGGCTCCGCTTCGCACACCTCGTACACACAAATCTCCGCTCCGTACATCTCGTACACACACGTGGCTCCGCTCCATACACCTCGTACACACACGTGGCTCTGCTCCATATACCTCATACACACACGTGGCTCTGCTCCGTATACCTCGTACACACGCGGCTCTGCTCCGTATACCTCGTACACACGCAGCTCCGCTCTATACATCTCGTACACACGCGGCTCCACTCTATACACCTCGTACTCACGCGGCTCCGCTCTATACACCTCGTACTCACGCGGCTCCGCTCTATACACCTCGTACTCACGCGGCTCCGCTCTATACACCTCGTACTCACGCGGCTCCGCTCTATACACCTCGTACTCACGCGGCTCCGCTCTATACACCTCGTACTCACGCGGCTCCGCTCTATACACCTCGTACTCACGCGGCTCCGCTCTATACACCTCGTACTCACGCGGCTCCGCTCCATACACCTCGTACACACGCGCCTCCGCTCCATACACCTCGTACACACGCGCCTCCGCTCCATACACCTCGTACACACGCGCCTCCGCTCCATACACCTCGTACACACGCGGCTCCGCTCCATACACCTCGTACACACGCGGCTCCGCTCCATACACCTCGTACACACGCGGCTCCGCTCCATACACCTCGTACACACGCGGCTCTGCTCCGTACACCTCATACACACACACGGCTCAACTGCATACACCATACACACACATGGCTCCACTCCATACACCTCATACACACGTGGCTTCGCACACCTTGAACACACACGGCTCCACTCCATACACCTCATACACACATGGCTCCGCTCCGTATTCCTCGTACACACATGGCTCCGCTCCGTATACCTCGTACACAGACATGGCTCTGCTCCATACACATGTGGCTCCGCTCCGTACACCTCGTACACACACGGCTCCGCTCTATACACCTCGTACACACGCGGCTCCGCTCCATACACCTCATACACACGTGGCTCCGCACACCTCGTACACACACGGCTCTGCTCCATACACCTCATACACACGTGGCTCTGCACCGTATTCCTCATACACACATGGCTCCGCTGGGTATACCTCGTACACACACATGGCTCCCCTCCATACTCGTGGCTCCACTCCGTACACCTCGTACACACACGGCTCCGCTCTATACACCTCGTACACACACAGCTCCGCTCCATACACACGTGGCTCCGCTCTGTACACCCCGTACACACACAGCTCTTCTCTGCATACCCCATACACACACAGCTCTGCTACATCCACCCTGTAAACCCCTCCTGACCCCACACATAAACTTCCCCTCACCAGCATCTTGACAACCAGCACAGCAGAGTACTGCACACACCGAGCCCCTGATCATGTGACTCCTGACTCCTCCCCTCCTGTGACCTCATCACAGGTCCTGTGCGGACAGAACCAACAGCCTAGCAAGTCATCGCAGGCTGTGGGGGGCGCTGCGGGAGTCTCTGGGAGGGTGAGAATAGGGTTGGTGCATGGGGAGGCGTGGCGGCTCAGTGCAGTGTGGGAAAAAGAGTCCCGCTCGGGACAGCGGGACAGGCAGTCAAAAACGGGACTGTCCCGCCATATCCGGGATGCTTGGGAGCTATGTTGGAGGTCGGAAGTCACATGCTCAGGTTCTCAAGCAGCTCGGATTGAACCATCAGGAAGGTCCCAGAAGGACGCTGCTATAAAAGGCTCACATGGTCGCTCAGGCATGCGCTAGTATAGACTCTAATGGTTATTTGTGTGTATGATGATGGATTCATGTATCTTGTGACGGACTCCTTAAGACTCCCTCCCTCTGGTTATGTTTGTGTTAGGGATTCAGAGTTAGAGTCAACACTAGAGTTGAGCGAAACGGGTCGAAAAATTTCAAAAGTCGCCGACTTTTGGCAAAGTCGGGTTTCATGAAACGAAACCCGACCCTAGGATGAGGTCGACCACGAGGTCGGCGACTTATGCGCCAAAGTCGCGTTTCAAAAGTTTGTTTTGCGCTCTTTTTCAGCCAATCAGGATCCACGTACACTGTGGGCAACGTGATGACATAGGCAGGGGTCACCACCATCTTTCAGAAGGGCATGCAAGTGATTGGCTTGCTTTGGTGGGCGTCACAGGGGGTATAAAAGGGCGTGCACGCCGACCGCCATCTTACTTCTGCCGATCTCAGTATAGGGAGAGGTTGCTGCTGATTCTGTAGGGAGAGCGTTAGGCAGGGAAGAAGACAAAAAAACTGCTTCTGCTGCTAGCGATTTGGCCTGCACAACACACCAGTCACTGTGTGTGCAGTGCAAGGGGAGGCTATATAGTGGTGTATCAGTGGTGTTGGTTGTTGGGCTGCCTTCTAAGGCTTCCTGACATTCCTGCATTGCTGTTTACCCACTGCTCCGCAAACTGCTTTTTTAAAAGCAATCCCAATTTTTTTTTTTTGTCCTGCTGAGAAGAAAAAAAAACTGCTTCTGCTGCTAGCAATTTGGCCTGCACAACACACCAGTCACTGTGTGTGCAGTGCAAGGGGAGGCTATATAGCGGTGTATCAGTGGTGTTGGTTGTTGGGCTGCCTTTTAAGGCTTCCTGACAGGCTGGCATTGCTGTTTACCCACTGCTCTGCAAACTGCTTTTTTAAAAGCAATCCAATCTCCCTTATCATCTAGTCACTTTTGTCACAGCTGTGCCATCGAGCCTGTGACTTAGCGCTCAGATATTAGTGGGCCTCACACAATCCAAAAGTGTCCAGTGTCCAAAAGTGTGTGCAGAGATTCAAAATCTCCCTTATCCTCTAGTCACTTTGGTCACAGCTGTGCCATCGAGCCTGTCACATAGCGCTCAGATATTCTTTGGGCCTCACACAATCCAAAAGTGTCCAGTGTCCAAAAGTGTGTGCAGAGATTCAAAATCTCCCTTATCCTCTAGTCACTTTGGTCACAGATGTGCCATCGAGCCTGTCACATAGCGCTCAGATATTCATTGGGCCTCACACAATCCAAAAGTGTCCAGTGTCCAAAAGTGTGTGCAGAGATTCAAAATCTCCCTTATCCTCTAGTCACTTTGGTCACAGCTGTGCCATCGAGCCTGTCACATAGCGCTCAGATATTCATTGGGCCTCACACAATCCAAAAGTGTCCAGTGTCCAAAAGTGTGTGCAGAGATTCAAAATCTCCCTTATCCTCTAGTCACTTTGGTCACAGCTGTGCCATCGAGCCTGTCACATAGCGCTCAGATATTCATTGGGCCTCACACAATCCAAAAGTGTCCAGTGTCCAAAAGTGTGTGCAGAGATTCAAAATCTCCCTTATCCTCTAGTCACTTTGGTCACAGCTGTGCCATCGAGCCTGTCACATAGCGCTCAGATATTCATTGGGCCTCACACAATCCAAAAGTGTCCAGTGTCCAAAAGTGTGTGCAGAGATTCAAAATCTCCCTTATCCTCTAGTCACTTTGGTCACAGCTGTGCCATCGAGCCTGTCACATAGCGCTCAGATATTCATTGGGCCTCACACAATCCAAAAGTGTCCAGTGTCCAAAAGTGTGTGCAGAGATTCAAAATCTCCCTTATCCTCTAGTCACTTTGGTCACAGCTGTGCCATCGAGCCTGTCACATAGCGCTCAGATATTCATTGGGCCTCACACAATCCAAAAGTGTCCAGTGTCCAAAAGTGTGTGCAGAGATTCAAAATCTCCCTTATCCTCTAGTCACTTTGGTCACAGCTGTGCCATCGAGCCTGTCACATAGCGCTCAGATATTCATTGGGCCTCACACAATCCAAAAGTGTCCAGTGTCCAAAAGTGTGTGCAGAGATTCAAAATCTCCCTTATCCTCTAGTCACTTTGGTCACAGCTGTGCCATCGAGCCTGTCACATAGCGCTCAGATATTCATTGGGCCTCACACAATCCAAAAGTGTCCAGTGTCCAAAAGTGTGTGCAGAGATTCAAAATCTCCCTTATCCTCTAGTCACTTTGGTCACAGCTGTGCCATCGAGCCTGTCACATAGCGCTCAGATATTCATTGGGCCTCACACAATCCAAAAGTGTCCAGTGTCCAAAAGTGTGTGCAGAGATTCAAAATCTCCCTTATCCTCTAGTCACTTTGGTCACAGCTGTGCCATCGAGCCTGTCACATAGCGCTCAGATATTCATTGGGCCTCACACAATCCAAAAGTGTCCAGTGTCCAAAAGTGTGTGCAGAGATTCAAAATCTCCCTTATCCTCTAGTCACTTTGGTCACAGCTGTGCCATCGAGCCTGTCACATAGCGCTCAGATATTCATTGGGCCTCACACAATCCAAAAGTGTCCAGTGTCCAAAAGTGTGTGCAGAGATTCAAAATCTCCCTTATCCTCTAGTCACTTTGGTCACAGCTGTGCCATCGAGCCTGTCACATAGCGCTCAGATATTCATTGGGCCTCACACAATCCAAAAGTGTCCAGTGTCCAAAAGTGTGTGCAGAGATTCAAAATCTCCCTTATCCTCTAGTCACTTTGGTCACAGCTGTGCCATCGAGCCTGTCACATAGCGCTCAGATATTCATTGGGCCTCACACAATCCAAAAGTGTCCAGTGTCCAAAAGTGTGTGCAGAGATTCAAAATCTCCCTTATCCTCTAGTCACTTTGGTCACAGCTGTGCCATCGAGCCTGTCACATAGCGCTCAGATATTCATTGGGCCTCACACAATCCAAAAGTGTCCAGTGTCCAAAAGTGTGTGCAGAGATTCAAAATCTCCCTTATCCTCTAGTCACTTTGGTCACAGCTGTGCCATCGAGCCTGTCACATAGCGCTCAGATATTCATTGGGCCTCACACAATCCAAAAGTGTCCAGTGTCCAAAAGTGTGTGCAGAGATTCAAAATCTCCCTTATCCTCTAGTCACTTTGGTCACAGCTGTGCCATCGAGCCTGTCACATAGCGCTCAGATATTCATTGGGCCTCACACAATCCAAAAGTGTCCAGTGTCCAAAAGTGTGTGCAGAGATTCAAAATCTCCCTTATCCTCTAGTCACTTTGGTCACAGCTGTGCCATCGAGCCTGTCACATAGCGCTCAGATATTCATTGGGCCTCACACAATCCAAAAGTGTCCAGTGTCCACAAGTGTCTGCAGAGATTCAAAATCTCCCTTATCCTCTAGTCACTTTGGTCACAGCTGTGCCATCGAGCCTGTCACATAGCGCTCAGATATTCATTGGGCCTCACACAATCCAAAAGTTTCCAGTGTCCAAAAGTGTGTGCAGAGATTCAAAATCTCCCTTATCCTCTAGTCACTTTGGTCACAGCTGTGCCATCGAGCCTGTCACATAGCGCTCAGATATTCATTGGGCCTCACACAATCCAAAAGTGTCCAGTGTCCAAAAGTGTGTGCAGAGATTCAAAATCTCCCTTATCCTCTAGTCACTTTGGTCACAGCTGTGCCATCGAGCCTGTCACATAGCGCTCAGATATTCATTGGGCCTCACACAATCCAAAAGTGTCCAGTGTCCAAAAGTGTGTGCAGAGATTCAAAATCTCCCTTATCCTCTAGTCACTTTGGTCTCAGCTGTGCCATCGAGCCTGTCACATAGCGCTCAGATATTCATTGGGCCTCACACAATCCAAAAGTGTCCAGTGTCCAAAAGTGTGTGCAGAGATTCAAAATCTCCCTTATCCTCTAGTCACTTTGGTCACAGCTGTGCCATCGAGCCTGTCACATAGCGCTCAGATATTCATTGGGCCTCACACAATCCAAAAGTGTCCAGTGTCCAAAAGTGTGTGCAGAGATTCAAAATCTCCCTTATCCTCTAGTCACTTTGGTCACAGCTGTGCCATCGAGCCTGTCACATAGCGCTCAGATATTCATTGGGCCTCACACAATCCAAAAGTGTCCAGTGTCCAAAAGTGTGTGCAGAGATTCAAAATCTCCCTTATCCTCTAGTCACTTTGGTCACAGCTGTGCCATCGAGCCTGTCACATAGCGCTCAGATATTCATTGGGCCTCACACAATCCAAAAGTGTCCAGTGTCCAAAAGTGTGTGCAGAGATTCAAAATCTCCCTTATCCTCTAGTCACTTTGGTCACAGCTGTGCCATCGAGCCTGTCACATAGCGCTCAGATATTCATTGGGCCTCACACAATCCAAAAGTGTCCAGTGTCCAAAAGTGTGTGCAGAGATTCAAAATCTCCCTTATCCTCTAGTCACTTTGGTCACAGCTGTGCCATCGAGCCTGTCACATAGCGCTCAGATATTCCTTGGGCCTCACACAATCCAAAAGTGTCCAGTGTCCAAAAGTGTGTGCAGAGATTCAAAATCTCCCTTATCCTCTAGTCACTTTGGTCACAGCTGTGCCATCGAGCCTGTCACATAGCGCTCAGATATTCATTGGGCCTCACACAATCCAAAAGTGTCCAGTGTCCAAAAGTGTGTGCAGAGATTCAAAATCTCCCTTATCCTCTAGTCACTTTGGTCACAGCTGTGCCATCGAGCCTGTCACATAGCACTCAGATATTCATTGGGCCTCACACAATCCAAAAGTGTCCAGTGTCCAAAAGTGTGTGCAGAGATTCAAAATCTCCCTTATCCTCTAGTCACTTTGGTCACAGCTGTGCCATCGAGCCTGTCACATAGCGCTCAGATATTCATTGGGCCTCACATAATCCAAAAGTGTCCAGTGTCCACAAGTGTCTGCAGAAATTCAAAATCTCCCTTATCCTCTAGTCACTTTGGTCACAGCTGTGCCATCGAGCCTGTCACATAGCGCTCAGATATTCATTGGGCCTCACACAATCCAAAAGTGTCCAGTGTCCAAAAGTGTGTGCAGAGATTCAAAATCTCCCTTATCCTCTAGTCACTTTGGTCACAGCTGTGCCATCGAGCCTGTCACATAGCGCTCAGATATTCATTGGGCCTCACACAATCCAAAAGTGTCCAGTGTCCAAAAGTGTGTGCAGAGATTCAAAATCTCCCTTATCCTCTAGTCACTTTGGTCACAGCTGTGCCATCGAGCCTGTCACATAGCGCTCAGATATTCATTGGGCCTCACACAATCCAAAAGTGTCCAGTGTCCAAAAGTGTGTGCAGAGATTCAAAATCTCCCTTATCCTCTAGTGACTTTGGTCACAGCTGTGCCATCGAGCCTGTCACATAGCGCTCAGATATTTATTGGGCCTCACACAATCCAAAAGTGTCCAGTGTCCAAAAGTGTGTGCAGAGATTCAAAATCTCCCTTATCCTCTAGTCACTTTGGTCACAGCTGTGCCATCGAGCCTGTCACATAGCGCTCAGATATTCATTGGGCCTCACACAATCCAAAAGTGTCCAGTGTCCAAAAGTGTGTGCAGAGATTCAAAATCTCCCTTATCCTCTAGTCACTTTGGTCACAGCTGTGCCATCGAGCCTGTCACATAGCGCTCAGATATTCATTGGGCCTCACACAATCCAAAAGTGTCCAGTGTCCAAAAGTGTGTGCAGAGATTCAAAATCTCCCTTATCCTCTAGTCACTTTGGTCACAGCTGTGCCATCGAGCCTGTCACATAGCGCTCAGATATTCATTGGGCCTCACACAATCCAAAAGTGTCCAGTGTCCAAAAGTGTGTGCAGAGATTCAAAATCTCCCTTATCCTCTAGTCACTTTGGTCACAGCTGTGCCATCGAGCCTGTCACATAGCGCTCAGATATTCATTGGGCCTCACACAATCCAAAAGTGTCCAGTGTCCACAAGTGTCTGCAGAAATTCAAAATCTCCCTTATCCTCTAGTCAATTTGGTCAAAGCTGTGCCATCGAGCCTGTCACATAGCGCTCAGATATTCATTGGGCCTCACACAATCCAAAAGTGTCCAGTGTCCACAAGTGTCTGCAGAAATTCAAAATCTCCCTTATCCTCTAGTCACTTTGGTCACAGCTGTGCCATCGAGCCTGTCACATAGCGCTCAGATATCAGTGGGCCTCACACAATCCAAAAGTGTCCAGTGTCCACAAGTGTCTGCAGAAATTCAAAATCTCCCCTGTCCTATAGACACCTTGTACCTTGTTTTACATTACTATATAGTTTGTTGGATTTTGTCTACATTTCTGCCAAAAATGAGGAAGGCTGGTGGAAGAGGCCGTGGAATTGGGCGGGGGTTGGCAGCTGGTAATGATGGTGTTGGTGGTGGATCTGATGGTAGTGGCAAGAGCAAAATAGGACCGAATGCAGGAGGTATTGAGCCTGCATCATCGTCTGGCTACATAAGGCCTCGAACGCTTAGTTTTCTAGGAGTTGGCAAACCGCTTTTAAAGCCAGAGCATCAGGAAAAAGTTTTGTCTTACACTGCTGACTCAGCCTCCAGCTCTATCGCCTCCTCTTCTTCAGTTGTAAAAAGTAAAAGCACTGAGTCATCATTGGAGGCTCATGTTCATGAACCACACCTTTCCTTGTGTCCTTCACCCCAACCAAGATTGAAGGATGATGCAGGCCATACTACTGATTACTCCATGGAGCTGTTTTCACATACCATGCCTGGATTATCAAGTGAAATGGTGAATTACCCAGGCCAAGATGAATCTGACATGGAGTGCACTGTTGCACAGCCGCTGATGGATGATTCTGCTGGTACATTCACTCAGAGCACTACATTGTCCTCGCAGTGTACAGAACCAGATTCTGAGCCTGATGAGACTCAGGTGCCCCTTCCCGCACACTATACCACCATACACGGTGACACAGAGGAAGGTGCACATGACATAGAAGAGGAGGTGATGGATGACCCAGTTGTTGACCCAGATTGGCATCCATTGGGGGAAGAGGGTGCTGCTTCCAATAGCTCAGATGAGGAGCATCCACAGCAGACATCGACATCGCAACAGCTGTTATCTGGCAGGCCCGGAGCACTCCAAAGACAGGTTCCAAACATCAAAAGAGTTGCTGGACAGCTTGTCCAGAGGGTCAAAAGATCACAGCGTGCTAGGCTGCAAAATGTCTGCCAAAGTAGGAAGAGTGCAGTGTGGCACTTTTTTGAACAAAATCCTCATGATCAGGCCAAGGTTATCTGTAAGAAGTGCGCAAAGACCTTTAGCCGAGGGAAAAATCTGAAAAATTTGAATACCAGTTGCATGCTTAGACATTTAACCAGCATGCACTTGCAAGCGTGGACACAACACCAAACCTCAAGTGCCACATGTGCAACTGATCACAACAAAGGTAGTCAGCAACGCTACATTGTTTCCCCCACTGTAAGCCCACCGGTTAGCACAGCAGCAAATGTTGAGGTGTCGTTGCAAGGACACAGCAGTCAGGGAATCCCACTGTTATATCAACGAAAGACTGATTCTAGGCCATCAGAAAGAACACCAACTCCATCACCATCATCAACCCTCTCTCAGTCCGCCCTGTCCACCGCTACTTCCACCATATGCAGCTCTCAAGTCCAGCTCACCCTCCCAGACACTATGAGTAGGTCAAGAAAGTACTCAGTCTCTCATCCGCGTACACTGGGTTTGAACGCCCACATTGCCAAACTAATCTCGATTGAGATGATGCCCTTTCGGTTGGTGGAAAGCACAGCTTTCCGCGAACTCATGGCCTATGCAGTACCACGCTATGACCTACCCAGTCTCCACTTCTTCTCTCGCAAAGCCATCCCAGCCCTCCACCATCATGTGAAAGACCGCATTGTCCATGCACTCAAGCAGTCAGTGAGCGGAAAGGTGCACCTCACAACTGATGCATGGTCCAGTCGGCATGGCCAGGGCCGTTACGTGTCCATCACTGCGCACTGGGTTAATGTGGTGGATGCAGGGTCCACAGGGGACAGCGGTGGTGGGACAGTGCTGCCTAGCCCACGGTATAGAAAACAGTTGGCTGTAGGCGTTCGACCCTCCTCCTCCTCCTCCAGAAGCGAAAGCTCATCCACAGAGTGCAGTCGTACGAGCACTCCATCTGCAGCTGCCACTGTTGCACACGATGTGTCCCCCTATCGAGCAGCTAGTGGAAAGCGTCAGCAGGCTGTGTTGCAGATGATGTGTTTGGGCAACAGACAGACCGCCGAGGTGCTGGCCGAGTACTTGAAGCGACAAACTGAGTCATGGCTGGGCAGTGTACATCTCGAGGCAGGCAAGGTAGTTAGTGATAACGGCCGTAATTTTGTGGCAGCCATAGCCCTTTCAAAACTCAGCCATATACCTTGCGTGGCTCACACCTTGAACCTGGTGGTGCAGTGCTTCCTCAAAAATTATCCGGAGTTAACAGCCCTGCTCCAGAAGGTGCGAAGACTGTGCGCGCACATCCGCCGGTCGCCTGTACACTCCGTTCGTATGCAGAAGCTGCAACGATTGCTCCACCTTCCCAACCACCGCCTCATTATCGACATTGCAACAAGGTGGAACTCCACCCTGCACATGGTGGAGCGGCTGTGCGAGCAGAGGCAGGCCATAATGCATTTGTGGCAGGATACACGGCCAGGCACTTTGAGAGCAGACATGGAGTTGACAGGTGTGCAGTGGTCGAAGCTGAAAGACCTCTGTAAAGTCCTTCAGTGTTTTGAGGAATGCACACGGCTGGTAAGCGCAGACGACGCCATCCTAAGCATGAGCATCCCACTTATGCGTCTGCTCATGCAAACTTTGACGCACCTTAAGGAGCAGGCGTCTGCAGCCAGTGTTGATGAGGAGGAAGAGGAGGAGGGAATCCTTGATGACATTCAGCCATTGCCTGCTCAGGGACCTCTCCTGGACGAGGTGGAGGAAGAAGAGGAGGAGGAGGAGGATGATGGGGATGATTACTTAGGGGAGGAGGATGCATCTCGTGGGGCAAGTGAAAATGTTGGCGTGGCAAGGTCTGGTACAGGGTTTGTGCGTGACTGGAGGGATGTGGATTTGCCAGAAAGTGCTCCTCCAACCAGCACTCGCAGTGCATCATTGACACCGGGAACATTGGCCCACATGTCAGATTATGCCTTGCAGATCCTAAAAAGGGACCCACGCATTGCCAAAATGATGAACGATGACGACTACTGGTTGGCCAGCATCCTGGATCCACGCTATAAAGGCAAATTACAAAACATCATGCCACAGGAGAACCTTGACCTAATATTGGCTAATAAACAAGCAACTCTGGTAAATCGGTTGCTTGAGGCATTCCCAGCACACAGCAGCGGTGATGGTTCTCACACGAGCCGTACGGGCCGGGGGCAGCTTGGCAGAGGTGTTCGTGGTGCACACAGCAGAAGTGGCGTTGGAGACAGGGGTTTCATGACAATGTTGTGGACTGATTTTTCAAGTACCGCTCACACAACTGGTAATACTGCATCGATGGAAAGTGACAGGAGACAGCAGTTGTCAACTATGGTTACAATCTACTTTTCCGTTGCCCTGGACAGGTGGGTAGTCCGACTCTTGGGCGCGGGCACTGGTACAGGGTCCTTCATAGTGCAATCAAGTGTCTCTGACGGTGGTGGTGCACACCCGCCGTCAGACACACCGCCGTACTATGAGGGGCCCAGTGCCAGTACCGACGCCCACGAGTGGGCCCCCCTTGCTTGGGCAGGGCCCCAGCATTTGCAATCTTTACCTCTCCCTGCTCCTCCGCTGTGTAGTCTGGGCCGTCAAATCCATACTGTGCCTGACACCGTCTGAGCCTGCCTCCTGATGTATAGACATATATTTTGAATGTGTACGCTATCCATACATGTTATCCGGGGAAACGGTACCCTTTCTAACCTTTGTGCAATCACGTGCAATCCATACTGGGCCTAACACCGTCTGAGCCTGCCTCCTGAGACATATATTTTGAATGTGTACGCTATCCATACATGTTATCCGGGGAAACGGTACCCTTTCTAACCTTTGTGCAATCACGTGCAATCCATACTGGGCCTAACACCGTCTGAGCCTGCCTCCTGAGACATATATTTTGAATGTGTACGCTATCCATACATGTTATCTGGGGATACGGTACCCTTTCTAACCTTTGTGCAATCACGTGCAATCCATACTGGGCCTAACACCGTCTGAGCCTGCCTCCTGAGACATATATTTTGAATGTGTACGCTATTCATACATGTTATCCGGGGATACGGAACCCTTTCTAACCTTTGTGCAATCACGTGCAATCCATACTGGGCCTAACACCGTCTGAGCCTGCCTCCTGAGACATATATTTTGAATGTGTACGCTATCCATACATGTTATCTGGGGATACGGTACCCTTTCTAACCTTTGTGCAATCACATGCAATCCATACTGGGCCTAACACCGTCTGAGCCTGCCTCCTGAGACATATATTTTGAATGTGTACGCTATCCATACATGTTATCCGGGGATACGGTACCCTTTCTAACCTTTGTGCAATCACGTGCAATCCATACTGGGCCTAACACCGTCTGAGCCTGCCTCCTGAGACATATATTTTGAATGTGTACGCTATCCATACATGTTATCTGGGGAAACGGTACCCTTTCTAACCTTTGTGCAATCACGTGCAATCCATACTGGGCCTAACACCGTCTGAGCCTGCCTCCTGAGACATATATTTTGAATGTGTACGCTATCCATACATGTTATCCGGGGAAACGGTACCCTTTCTAACCTTTGTGCAATCACGTGCAATCCATACTGGGCCTAACACCGTCTGAGCCTGCCTCCTGATGTATAGACATATATTTTGAATGTGTACGCTATCCATACATGTTATCTGGGGATACGGTACCCTTTCTCACCTTTGTGCAATCACGTGTAATCCATACTGGGCGTGAGAACGGCTGGCGAGCTGTTAAGCAAGCTACAGCACCTGTGGTTTGCACACGTAAGTTTTTCATTTTTTCAGGAATGACGGTTAGGCCTAATTCCGGAACTGCGGTTGACCTGCACTTACTGGGAAATCATTGTTCGCGGGTAATAATTGTAATCAGTGATCCCCATCACTAACGTTGTTCAGCGGGTTATCTGCACCTGTAAGCGACAAACGCTGGCCTTTTCAGTGTAGCGCACATGCAGCCACGGACATGTAAGGGCATGACACACCAGTTATTGGCCAATCTCATGTGCCAGAGCCTCACGTGTCCCTCTGGTAAGCCGGACTCGGACCGCGGGGCATGACGGAGTCTCGTTCGTTAACGGAATTAAGCTTGCAATGTGTGCATCTGTTCTGTAGCTGGCATGGTTGAGGTTTCCCAGGTGGAGTCGAATTTAACCGTAGGCTCCACTCCTGGTGGTGCCCTTCTGGACATTCCTTTAAGGTTCAGCTTTGCAACCATACTGCCCATGTAAAACAAACACTTTGCCTTCATGAACGCTGTTTGGAGGGTCATGACTCGTGGGAATAACGCCGCCCAATCAGTTAACCTGCTAGAGAGATCCTTCGTTGCTCCCAAGCATGACATCACACTCCCTAGGAAGAAGGTAATGCCACTGTGGCGACCGTACTCCTGGGGGCGACACAAGTGCACTGATGCCCAGCCACTGCTCGATGAATCTGCTAGTACATTGACCCAGACCACTACATTCCCCTCGCACGCTACACGACCTGAATCTGACCCTGAAAAACTCAGGTTACCCTTCCCATATACAGTTCCATCTTACACGGTGACAAAGAGGAAGCTGCAGATGAAAGTGCAGGTTCGGCCCACCCGCCATCAGACACACCACCGTACTATCAGGGGCCTTGTGCCAGTGCCGTCACCAACGAGTGGGCCCCCCCTGCTTGCCCAGGATCACAGCACTTGCAAAGTTGAAATACTGTGCAGTGAGATGGAAGATGGGGACGACGAGGAATCCAGACAAGTACAGGGATTCCCTAGCGAGGAGACTTATTTGATTGTTTTCAATGTTGGGACAGCAATTTTTGGGGAGCACTATACTCTGGAGAATGATAGATGGGGCCCACCATACACTGGAACATTCCAAAGGTGGACATCAGACACTGGAGCAGCATTTACAGGGCCCATTATACACTAGAGCATTAGAAATGGGGCCCATTATGTTTGGAGCATTATTTGGGCCCATAAGACAGTGGAGCTTCATCCATGGGGACCAACATACACTGTAGCATTATGTGGAGCTCATCATATACTGTTTCAAACATTATATGGGACCAATGATTCTGTATGGAGAAATAGATGGGCCTCGTCATGAGATGTAAAAAGTGAGGTATTTTTCATTGTACTATACCGCTATTTCTCTGCCGTATCGGAGCATGATGAGTTGTGGTATGTGTTAAAGGGGCGCTCTTTCGCCCAGGGCACATGAAAACCTGCAGCCAGCCCCCCCCCCCACAACTTTAGCCAAATAACCCCCATTTTTCAGTGCGTAACTTGTATTATGAAGTTAATTAAGGTTGACAAGCTTAAGTAAGAAGAATTGATGCTTTTGGCATTCAAATGGGCACTGTAGGTGTGTTTCCTGTCCTCCTCTCACTGCCGACTTTTATTCCCCATTGACTTACATTGGGTTTCGTGTTTCGGGACGACCCCGACTTTTCTCTATAATCGGACGATCTTGCTCGACCCGACTTTTGGAAAAGTCGGGTTTCACGAAACGAAACGCGACCCTAAAAAACCAAAAGTCGCTCAACTCTAGTCAACACCAATGGGTGGCTATGCTCACGCCACTGTGGTTATAGTACTGTGCAGACACTAGCGTCCAGTGGTGTTGCCCACTGCAGGGCACTATCGTACCGCGGCAAGTGACAGTCACCGCCTGTGCGACGCCATGCGCAACCTGTGTGCTTATCTTGCCCAACCCTGGGTGATTAGTGGCGTCCGCCTGAGAGGCACTGTGCACACTTGCATGCTTTGTCTGTAATTGCATCCCTTGCTGGCGCCACAGTCGCGACGTCGAGCGCTGATGGTCTAGAGGGACTCTATCCCGTGTCTCTGAGGCAGAGTCCTGTGACCGTTTAGCAGCGCTCCCTCTGCCGGGTCCTGTGAAGTCAACAGGCTCTGGCGTTTGTTTCTTTGGCTCTGTGAGGTAACAGAGTTTGTCCCTGTACACACTGGGTCGGTGGTTAACCCGCTGGTGTTTTGTTAGTGCTCTGTGTTGTGAGTTCTCTTGATCCGACTTTTGAGGCAAGGCTCCCTCTGGTGGATACTGCTGGTAGTGGTGCTGGTCAACATGATGCTAACCCAACAGCTGCAGAAGATAATTGGAGGAGTGGTGGTAGTCAATGGGACTACATAAGTGAGCAGACTTCTCTCAGTGACTGCCGGTGATACTCCTTTTTTTTGCTTACTGAGGATTTCTGTCTGCTGCCTGATCCTGCATTTTTTCAGCTAAGTGTCATTTGCTAAACCCTTTGCATCTGTTTTTGCCTTGCTGTCAGGGGTCAGCTTGCTCCCCCTGGGGCTGCTGGCTCCTGCCCTGTATTTTTGTATCTTGTGGTTTTTTTTGCTCAGTCCCCTGCTGTATTAGCCTGTTGCTAGCCGCCAGTTCACACCTGAGTGCTGATATAGTGGGGGCGAGGTTGTTCAAACCTCAGTATTTTTGTACATTAGTCGTGTTGGAATTATTAGGGTTTTTGCATGATTGCAGACAGTGCCTTTTCTGTCCTACCTATCTAGTCAGTGTAGGCCCCATGATTTGCTCAGTCTATTTTCTGTCTGTGTTTGTGCTTCATCTTGTCTCACTGACAATATATGTTTGGGGGCTGTCTATTCCTTTGGGAATCTGCTCCGGGGCAGTTTAGATTTCACCTTTCTGTCTTTAGGCTTAGATAGTCCTCCGGCTGTGACGAGGCGTCTAGGGCAACGTAGGAACGCTCCACGGCTACTGCTAGTTGTGGTGTTAAGATCTGGGGTCTGCAATCTGCTGAGCGACCAACCTCTCTGGTGTTCTGGTGGCATAGCCTATTGTGCTCTCCTCCTCGGTGCCCTGGAGGGATTTCAGGAGGACAAGCCTGAACAATGCCCTGTGGGGATGGCTGAAATTCATTGCTCTGTGCTGGCTGGTCATCCAGGTATTTTTGGTACCAGAGAATTTGGTGAGTCGGTCTTTTTGGTGGCCTGCCTTATCTCGTGATGTCAGGAATTTTGTGTAGTCCTGTGGGACTTGTTCTAGGTCCAAGTCCTGTTCTCTTTCTAGTGGTTTGTTGATGCCCCTGCCGATGCCCAGCAGGCCATGGACCCATATTTCAATGGATTTTATTTCTGTTCTCCCTGTCTCTCAGAGAATGACTGTTATCTGGGTGATTTCTGGGTGATTTGTGATATATTTTCCAAGATGGTGCATCTTGTACCACTCCTGAAGTTGCCATCTTCTTCTGAGTTGGTGCCCCTGTTTTTACAACAGATGGTTCGTTTGCACGGGATTCCTGAGAACATTGTGTCAGACAGAGGAGTCCAGTTTGTTTCCAGATTTTGGAGGGCCTTTTGTTCTAAACTGGGAATTCAGTTATCTTTCTCCTCTGCATTTCATCCTCAGACCAATGGACAAACTGAGAGAACAAACCAGACTTTGGAATCCTATTTGAGATGTTTTGTATCTGCTGAACAGGATGACTGGGTCTCATTTCTGCCATTGGCCGAATTTGCTCTAAACAATAGAGCTAGTTCCGCCACTTTGATGTCTCCGTTTTTCTGTAATTTTGGTTTTCATCCTCGATTTTCTTTGGGGCAGGTGGAGGCTTCTGCTTGCCCAAGTGTGGATTCTCTGGTGGACAGAATGCATCAGATTTGGGACCAAGTAGTGGACAAGTTGTCCCACTCTCAGGAAAAGGCCCAACAGTTTTCCAACCAGCATAGGACCTTTGGTCCCCGGTTCAAAGTGGGTGATATGGTTTGGTTGTCCTTAAAAAATATTCCAATGAAGGTTGCGTCTCCAAAATTCAAGCCAAGGTTCATTTGACCTTATAAGATTTTGGAAATCCTTAACCCCATTTCTTTCCATTTGTCTCTTCCAGGTACGTTCAAGATTCATAATGTTTTTCACAAATCATTATTGAAAAGGTTTGTGGAGCCAGTAGTTCCTGTGGCGGCGCCCCCTGACCCTGTATTGGTTGAGGGTAATTTGGAGTATGAGTTAGAGAAAATATTGGACTCTCGTCTGGCTAGACGGAGATTCCAGTACTTGTTCAAGTGGAAAGGTTATGGCCAGGAGGATAATTCTTGGGCCTCTGCTTCCGATATTCATGCCGAGAGATTGGTTCGTGCTTTTCACCGGGCCCATCCTGATCGGCCTGGTGTTGTGGATGAGGGTTCGGTGACCCTTCCTCAAGGGGGGGAACTGTTGTGAGCTCTCTTGATCTGACTTTTGAGGCAAGGCTCTCTCTGGTGGATACTGCTGGTAGTGGTGCTGCTCAACATAATGCTAACCCAGCAGCTGCAGAAGATAATTTGAGGAGTGGTGGTAGTGACTGGAACTACATAAGTGAGCAGACTTCTCTCAGTGACTGCCGGTGATACTCCTTTCTTTGCTTACTGAGGATTTCTGTCTGCTGCCTGATCCTGCATTTTTTTCAGCTAAGTGTCATTTGCTAAACCCTTTGCATCTGTTTTTGCCTTGCTGTCAGGGGTCAGCTTGCTCCCCCTGGGGCTGCTGGCTCCTGCCCTGTGTTTTTGTATCTTGTGTTTTTTTTGCTCAGTCCCCTGCTGTATTAGCCTGTTGCTAGCCGACAGTTCACACCTGAGTGCTGATATAGTGGGGGCGAGGTTGTTCAAACCTCAGTATTTTTGTACATTAGTCGTGTTGGAATTATTAGGGTTTTTGCCTGATTGCAGACAGTGCCTTTTCTGTCCTATCCTATCTAGTCAGTGTGGGCCCCATGATTTGCTCAGTCTATTTTCTGTCTGTGTTTGTGCTTCATCTTGTCTCACCGACAATATATGTTTGGGGGCTGTCTATTCCTTTGGGGATCTGCTCCGGGGCAGTTTAGATTTCACCTTTCTGTCTTTAGACTTAGTTAGTCCTCCG
Source organism: Dendrobates tinctorius (assembly GCF_039654945.1). Lineage (NCBI taxonomy): Eukaryota > Metazoa > Chordata > Amphibia > Anura > Dendrobatidae > Dendrobates > Dendrobates tinctorius. Next base: position 18,020,901 of record NW_027361898.1, on the reverse strand, counting down.
GCTGTGACAAGGCATCTAGGGAAACGTAGGAATGCTCCACGGCTACTGCTAGTTGTGTTGTTAAGATCATGGGTCTGCAATCAGCTGAGCGACCAACCTCTCTGGTGTTCTGGTGGCATAGCCTATTGCGCTCTCCTCCTTGGTGACCCATTCATAACAGCTCTGCCATTACTGAGCAGCAGTTTTCCATCTCTGCACGGTGGACCCCGGGTTGTGAGCGCACTTCCTTATATTTTATATTTAGTGCAATCCACAACCCTAACAAGAAGCTGCAGTACTTTGATCGCCTCTGCTGCCAAGGGACAGTGCTTATAGCAATCTGGCAATTACAACCAGAGAGGTCTGCGTCAGACCTCTGGTAAGTCATGCCGACCCATCGGTGACCCTCGATCATGTTACAGGGTCACCAATGGGTGGGATTAGTGACTGTAAGCGCGAGTTAAATGCCACTGTCTGGGATTTACATAGGCATTTAAGTATTTAACAACCGCAGGAGGATCACGATTCCACCCGTGGCTGTTGCGGGCACATGTCAGCTAAATTGATCAGCTGTCATGTACTTGAAAAGGTGCGGGCTCATCGCCGGAGCCCACACCAAACAGGGGGAATCCGACACGTGCGTACAATTACTATTATTTTCAAGAGAATTCTTGAAATGTTGCAAAATTTTTGTGTAAAAAATGTATAGACATTTTGTATTCTTACAGCACTCCGCCTCAGCTCCACCACTTTTTTGAAAAATGAAGAAAGCTTTGTGGGGAGGTGGCATGGCCACGCGCATCCATTAAATTCGTCATAGTTCACCTCACAAGCATAATTAAGTAAATTAAGACAGAAATGACTGGTGTACATCAGTGGTGCATGGCAGCTGAAAGAGGCACTAAATTCATTAAGCACACTGTTCATCAAGACTGGCGTAAAAGCTCCAGTTTTGATCTCCTTCCCACAATCGCATACAAGCTTTCTCCTGCACATCCCCCCTACTCTGGAACTCTCTACCCCAACATAACAGACTCTCACCTATCATGGAAACCTTCAATAGGAACCTGAAGACTCACCTCTTCCAACAAGCCTACAACCTACAGCAACCACCGATCCACCAAACCGCTGCATGACCAGCTCTTGCCTATTGTATCCTCATTCATCCCTTGCAGACTGTGAGCCCTCGCGAGCAGGGTCTTCTCTCCTCCTGAACCAGTCATGACTTGTTTTGTTTAAGATTACTGTACCTATTTTTTATTATGTATACCCCTTTTCACATGTAAAGCGCCATGGAATAAATGGCGCTATAATAATAAATAATAATTAATTGGTGCCTAAGTTTCCATAACAGCTCACCTCCTTGTTGGATTGGGATTTTTGGGGTATACAAAGGAATTGGTTCATCTACACAGGACAGATGCTTGTCTGTTTTTAATTGCTTAAAGGGGTATTCCCATCTCCAAGATCCTATCCCAGTATATAGTAGGTATAATAATAATAATATTGGCAAATACGTCCAATTAGAAATGTAGTATAGTTTTTCTGATTCGCTATGTCTTTCCTCATGTGCAGGCATTGCAGAACCTTAGGTATCCATAGTTATGACCACTGATGTAGTGACGGTTAGCTAGCTGCTTGTGGTTGTAACCATGGATACCTAAGGTCCTGCAATGCCTGCACATGAGGAAAGAGATATGGCAAATCAGAAAAATATACTACATTTCAGATTGGAGGTATTTGCTAATAACATTATTAGATGGGAATACCCCTTTTAATACATCTTTTATTGCACACAATAGAATGTGTAATTGGTACTATTTGGTCTGTTTCACTGCAAACTCGTCTCTATATTGGTTCATTCTCTTCTGGACTTGGACATTACTATGTCAGAGCCTGGGTCCAACTTTTTAATAATGTCTTGGAGCTATTGGTACATAATATTAACTACAGCAGCCAAAAGTAAGACAGCCACATGCTCACAACAGAAATCTGTTGTAATGTTTTGTCTTTGTAAGCTCTAATAGGATTGTCTTCTGCTTGTCACGTGTCTGGGTTCGAAACCTTGAGCCTATGCTTTGGGGTCTGCTTCTGTCTGCCGAGCCACAACAGATACACCTTTTTTTCTGAGTGCTTAGTTTGTTTCATCCTTGCTTCAGTCTTTTTAAGGTAACAAGTGTTTTTATTTACTCATTTATCTGCTTTGTCACCTTTTGGGTGCAGCTTTATATACTTTCTCTCTGCTGATAGTTCTTTACCCTGCACCTATTTTCTATTTATTTTTAGGAAGTAGGTGGCATATTCCTTAAGAGTATGAATTTAATCCTTTATATTGTATTTTGTGGGTTTTTTAGTCACTCTGGGATCTCTTTCTATTTCAGTACATTTTCCTTTCAATAGGCGATTTGCATTTGCTCTCCCCTCCGTTTTTAAGGAGGAATGTGAAGCACTCATCTGCTTTTGAGGCGGCATAGGTCCGAGTGGCCATCGACTAGTCTGTGGTTAGGCCTATCTCTGCTCACGCAGGAACCACTATGGACTGTATAGGAACTCGCAGGGTCAGTTGCGGTTTTGTGTGTTATCTATTTTCTCGAATGAGTTGGTGCACCTTCATAGCACTGCTTGAGCATTGCGACTCAATATTGTGTCAGAACTTAAGGCCACTAGAGGATCCCTTAGCATTTGGGGGAAAAAATGGACCCTGATTCTATTAATATGAAGTATCGTAACCTGCAATACAGAATTCTCATCTTCCCACTTTCCCCTTTTTTACAAAATTCCCTTGTTTTGCGTGATTGTGAGTTTGTTGAAGGCAATATCAGTACTTCAAGAAATGATTTGTGGAAAGGAAAAGGATGGCTTCCACTGCTTTATCTTCTTGATGAACACTTTAACTGGAAATAGGATATACTGGATACCGATTTATATTAAATACTGCTAGAGAAAATGGAATTAAGGACCCTTTATAGAGGCTGATAATTGCCTGAACGATCGTTTATTAGAACTTTAGTTCCCAGCCTGTGTGAACATTACACCAAATATTCAGCAAAGAAGCAAAACACTTATTTAATGGTTTACTGGATCGATTATGTGATCTCTAAATATCATGGTCCTCAGTAGGGCATCTCGCTGTGTAAATATGATGTGCTGCAGACAAAATACAACCGGTATGGGAGCTGAACAATTGTAGTAAAATTTGCATCAGTCTATGTAAAAGGACTTTAAGCAGAACCCAGTAATTTAATCTGATTATCTTATGTGTATGGGGACAGCCTAATAACTTCCACTGTGGAAAAGCATGCTGAATACTGGATTGTCAGATAGTCAATGGTTTGTTCCTGCAGGAAATAATACCCCCATGTTGCCTAATATTGTCTAATCCTCCTCTCCTTTAGGTGGTTTATTGGTTAACAGATATCCAATGTGTATGGATAGGTTAAAGGAAATCTGTCACCAGGTTTTTGCTACCTCATCTAAGAGCAGTATAATGTAGTAAGAGACCCTGATTCCAACAATGTATCACTTAGCTTTCTGGGTGCAGCCATTGTGATGAAATCAGAGTTTTTAGATATAGCATATTGCAGAGCTCCTAGCGCAAATCTCATCCACACCATATCATTCTATGTACATTGTCAGTTAGTAGTGAGCTGCTTATCAGAGGAGGGGACATGCTCCAGACCAGGGCTCACGTGAGCTGTTGTCCAGGCAGTGATTATCTCCTGGTGATTGAAACCTTCATTGTAAGTAAACAGCACACAGCCTTGTAAGTGACACATCGCTAAATTTAGTGTTTTAACCCCTGCCTCATGCTGCACTGAGATTACATAGCAAAAACCTGCTGACAGATTCCCTTTAATGCTTTACCATAATAAAAAATGGATGTTGTTATATTGTACCAAAAATTAGCAATGTTTTGGCTGGCAGATGACCAGTATGAAATGATTGTTGGATGGTCTTCTATGTAACCAAGAGTAAGAGGCCTATTCCTATGGAACTGTAAGGTTAATGATTTTGTTTGTGTCTTCTGGTATAGAATGAGCAAGAGCCACGTGAAAGTACATGATTCTTTCAAAATGTTCCTTTACTACTGACAGTGAAGCACACTTCCTTTGCCTCAGATTTTATTTTCTGAATTTGTCTTGGAATTTCAGGCAATACTTTGTTACTCCTAAATTTCTTTGAAAGACGAACCTTTCGATTACCAGTTGTAAGAATACAAGCTATGGAGACAACGAGAAATACCATTACAATGATGATGAGAATTATATGGAGCTTTAGCATTGTTTTCGGGGGGCAGTATTGGCTCTGGATGTAAGAGTAATTATTGACAGGTACACTCATGTTAGTATCTGCATAAATGCAATTTGTGTTTTCAAGATCTAGAATTTTGATTCCAGAATCCAGCAGAGGATCCAACCAGGTAAGGGAGCAGCAGTCAAATGGGTTACCACTGACAAACATCAGTCTCAGACTTTTCATCCTGTCAAGAACTGTTGTTTCATCCAGAAGATGCATAGCATTATTCTGGATATTCAGACTCTCCAATACGGAACACTGTAGATGGTCTGGAATCACAGTAAGTCTGTTACTAGATAAATCCAGTGTTTTCAGCCATTTTATACAGGGAAGGTTTGTCTGCGAGTCATTCATAAAGTTCCCTTTCAGTGATATCATCTGGAGGGACTGCTGAACCTCAGTTAGAGCGCCTTCATGTATGTTTAACCCTACATTGTCTGACAGATCTAGAAAATGTAAAGGTCCGTGTAGAAATACATTTGGTGGAAGGCGTGTAATGTTATTGTTTTGCAGATTTAAATACCGGAGATGATGAGCTCCAGAGAACGTGGTGCAGGCATTTACTGTGGAGTAGTCTGTTTCTTCAGGAACGCAAAACCTAATGTTATTGTTCTTAAGATTAATTTCCTCAATTTCAGGCAGCAAATCAAACAACCATGGTGGGATGTAAGTAATAAAATTTCCATGGATATCTAGCGTCTTCAAAGTGCGGAGAGCTGTAATACTAGATGTTCTGTTTTCATGTGACATCTCATAGTAGAAGGCACCAGACATGTCTTGTAGGCAGTTTTCGGCCATGTTAACATTTTGAAGTGAGCCGATGTAGGATAGAAATTGCCAAGGAATTGAGGTTAGATGGTTGTAACTAAGATCCAAATCCATAATGTTTGTCAAATGTGAGGTTATGTTTTCCACATTACTGAGAAGATCCAGATAAGAGATGGTGTCATGCCAGGAGGTCATTTCTAAGTTTTCTTCAGTTTCACTGGATAAAATGGACAACTCAACGATATTGTTCCTTGAGAGATTAAGATGCTGCACCATGTTGATTTTGGGCAGAATTGGAAATCTCACCAGATTGTTTTTGCTTAGGTCTAAATTTCGTAATTGGTAGAATTTTTGAGAATTCTGACTAAGAAAGAACCTAAGGGAATTTGAACTCAGGTTCAGTAAATGTAGCTGAGGGAGATCAAAGCTTGAAATGCAAGTTATAGCATTCTTAGCGAGGTCCAGAGCCCTTAGATGCCGCAGTGAGTCAAATGTGCCGCCGTCTATCTCTGCTATGTAGTTATTGGAAAGATTTAACTCTACCAGCCGTGGAACCCCATCAAACATTTTGGAGAACAAAATTGCAATTGTGTTCCATGACAAATCCAAATTTACTAGTGAAGTAATGTTTGACAGATAGCAGTGTACCATATCACTATCCAAGTTATTATGTGCAAGATTTAATCTTTTTAGACTTTGTAAACTGCCAAAAATGCCTTTGTTAGATAAATAATGTTTATGCAATCTGTTAGATGCAAGGTTAAGAGACTGAAGTCGTAATAAAGCATCCAGTGCGCCATTTTCAATGGTTTCCAGGTGATTATGTTCAATGTTGAAATTCTCAAGATTAAGCAGATTTGATATAGATATATGTGTTAGTTCTTGAACGAGGTTATAAGATAGATCTAGTGTCTTCAAACTGTCTGGCAGTCTCTTCGGAACGAAATGCATGGCGTTATGTTGACATTTCATTTCATACATATTCTAGGGGAAAAAAACCTTAGAATTAGAACCATATTTTAGAAAACTCAGGACAATCATATACATGAGTATTATTAATTGGCCGTGCATAAAAAGCAAATCTACCTATTTCCAAATGAAGGTTGCTGTATTCATCGGATGCTCTTTTATCTATTCCATTATTTTTTGCAAATAGCAAAGTTTCCTGATGTATACACTACTGTATATTACAGTGGCATGAAAAAGTTTGGGCACCCCTGGTCAAAATTACTTTTAAGCAAGTTGAAGATTAAACTATCTCTTACAGGGCTAAAGTTAACTATGAGACATTTCATTTGTATTTTAGGTAAATATATATTGTTTTTTACATTTAAAAAATTACAAAAAGTAAAATGGGCCTATGCAAATGTTTGGACACACTTGGAGATGTGTGTTCAGGTAACTTTGACCAACATTTCAGACCTTAATTAGCCAGTTAGGGTTATGGCATGTTCACTATCATTGTTAGGAAAAGCCAGATGATGCAAATTTCCCAGCTTTATAAAAACCCAGCCTCCTCTAACCTTGTGCCAAAAAACAGCAGCTAGGTGTTCTTCTAAGCAGCTGCCTAGCACTCTGAAAATGGTGGAGGCCCACAAAGCAGGAGAAGTGTGTAAAAAGATAGCAAAGCCGTTTTCAAGTTGCCCTTTCCTCAGTTCAAAATGTAATTAAGAAATGTCAGTTACCAGCAACATTGGAGATCAAGATAAGGTCTGGGAGACCAAGCAAAATTTCAGTGAGTATAAACCTACGGAACTCTATCCAAAAAATTAAGCAGATAATAACATTGTACACACTGTACAATTTATATTTCTTTATTATTTATATATTAAATCATAGGAAACACAAATTAGAAAGTGAAAATGGGGGAAGGAAAGAGGGGTGGGAAAAGATAAAATTAAGGAAATGGATGTGCTCTGGCTACATTTATCTCAGATGTAACAAATCAAAGGCCAATATTTGATAGCATAATGTAGCAACATAAAACAAAAATCATACCGATACTAATGGCAATCCAAAGGATGAAAGTGCACTGTGCAAAAATAATTAGATTATAAAAATAATGATATGGTAACCAGGATGACACAGTAGAAAAAAACATCCAGGAATTTCACATTTCATGATTATAATGCTTAATGAAACCAGAAAAATGCTGAGGTGAGCAGTCGGATGCTTCCCCCCTCCCCCTGTGGTGACAGGAGGATTATCAGTGCACGAGAGGGCAGGCAGACCAGAGTTCATACAGATATCCGGGAGGCTGGGGGAGAGGGAGCCGTGCCCAGGGAAGCTGGTGGGCCAGACACCAAAAGGAACTTCTGCAAAACAGACTGGTGACACACTAGTGGACACCTGCTTCCCCATATAAAGGCTCTTTTCTTGAGGCAACAATAAGTGTAGCTACAGCTGTTTGAGAAGATCTAGAGCACACGGATTACATATACATAAGCTGTTTAACAGGCACAGTGAGAGATATTTCTCAGCAGCTGCCTCACATTACACTGACAGGGGCTCCTGTTGTGAGTTCATTCTCTGGTTCACCAGTTGTGAGTTCTCCTTCCAGACTCCCTCTGGTGGTAACAGGAAGTAGTGAGGCTGATTTAATCAGTAGAGATCTGCCACCTGATAATGAGGATGACGATTGGACCTCAGGAATCTCAGACTGGATTTAAGACAGCCGACGCCTTATTCTGTTGCTGGTGATTCCTTCTGGCTTGTCAGCTTTTGGTTTTCAGCTCTGTTCCAGTCATCTAAAGCTAAGTTTTTCTGCTAATGTTCACACTTGATTTTGTTGGTCTATTCAGTTTTTTGTGTGGTCAGCCAGCCCCGGCTGGGGGCTGCGCTGAATTTCCACTCTTATTTATCTGTATTTGCCAATTTGCTTTTTGTCCCTTACTAGTTTGGTCTCTTTTTGCTCTGTCTCAGAATATTTCAGAGTGCTGATATAGTGGGAGAAGTCTAGTGACTTCAGGGTTAATTTTGCTATCAGAAGAGTTGAACATTATTTTTGTAGGGTTTTTTGTAGGTTTCAGACAGTGTCTTTCCTTTCCTTTCCTTTCTAATTAGTTTGGGCCCCATCGTTTGATCAGCCTATTTTCCTGCCTGTGTTTGTGCTTTCATCTTGTTTCACCGTCAATACAAGTGTGGGGGCTGTCTTTCCTTTGGGGTCTGCTCTGGGGCAGTTAGTTTTCCCCTTTTCTGCTTCAGGCTTATTTAGTCCTCTGGCTGTGACGAAGCATCTAGGAACATCGTAGGTATGCTCCACAGCTGCTGCTAGTTGTGTGGTAGGATCAGGGATCTGCAATCTGCATAGTTACCAACCTCTCTGGTTTTCAGTCACTTAGCTTGTTTTGCTTTTTTCTCCTCGGTGACCCATTCATAACAGGCTCCATCTGCTGGCCAACTGGCACTATTACCCTTATTAACTCTTTTTCCTTTTTTGTGCCACAATATCTTCTGCTGGCTTGATATGCTGGGCCTCCCACCCCCTCACTCCTAAAATATTAAAGGGGTACACAGTTCATTGAGTCTGCAACAGAGCAACAATTGAGACATATTGTGTCTTACAAGATCTACCCCATATTCTGCTAAAATCCAACATGGATGGACTGGCAATATCTTCTGTCGCTTTGATTTTCTGGTTCGCCCGTCCCCACATTTCTGAAATATTAAAGGGGTATTACAACAGAGCTGCACTAGAGACATACTATGTCCTATAAAGTTTACCCCATATCTTACTAAAATCCAACTCGGAGGGCATGGACATTCCTGGTGGAGTATGATAATGGAACACTAGGTCTGTCGCCATGGGCACAAATATGCGCTGTCTCCTATAAGTAATTGTCATGCGCTGACTTTCAGAATGCAGGAGGTGTCTGAGCAATGCGCCCCAAAAAATCTACTTCTTCAAAGATCAATACTCGATCAATCACACAACTATTGTCTCAACGTACAAAACCAACAAGTCACACTATGTCGGCGTCAAAATCAGCTTCACTGGGCTCCAAGGGCTCTCCTCAAAGATCACAGCAAACTGATCTGGCCACCTCAACAAACATGATCCCAATGACAATGGAGGATCACCTGGCCACCATTCAGAAAACGTTCAGAGCCGAGTTATCATCTGCTGTGGATAATTTCACGCAACAAATTCAAGACATTGCCCGAAGGACCAATGATTTGGAGAAAAGAATGGATGATGCTGCTCGGCGTGGTTCCAGAGACTCAAAAAAGTTGGGAACTGAGGTAACCTTCCATTTGGATTGAGCACTCTCCAGGCCGCGCTCCGAAAAACGGAGATCAATGTGGGTGGAAATGGCAATCAGCTCTTCCAAACTTCCAGGAACCTCTCTGGTAGAGAGAGCATCCTTAACATGCTCCATCAAACCTCTCCAAAACACAGGGATGAGGGCTTTGTCAGACCACTCCAGCTCGGAAGCCAGTGTCCGAAAACGAACGGCATACTGACTAACCGAGAGGGAACCCTGAGTCAAAGCAAGTAGCTGAAGAGAGGTGTCGTGCGTGACCAGTGGTCCCAGGAAGACCTGCTTAATAGCTGTTAAAAACTGAGCAGCGGTCCAAACCTCTAGGTCACGACGCTCCCATAGTGGCGTAGCCCACTCCAACGCCTTGCCCGACAGAAGGGAAACAATAAACCTCACCTTGGCCCATTCCGTAGGGAATTGCGCAGCCAGTAACTCCAGCTGGATAGAGCACTGGCTGAAGAAACCCCTACAGGAGGCGCCATCGCCAGAAAATTTATCGGGCAACGGGAGGCGGGCAACTGTCAGCGAGTGGGAGGACGTGGACATACGTGAAACCGCGTCTGCGATTGCCTGTACAGCAGCTTCAGTGGATTTCGCAGCTGAGATAGCACTCTCAAGAGTAGCCAACCAGCCCTCCTGTTGTGAGCTCATCTGTTCATTCACCTTTTTTGTCCGAGGATCTCCCTCTTCTGGTGAAGGAAGGTATTGAGGCTGATTTGGATGAAAGAAACCAAACACCTGATCAGGTGGATTGTGACTGGGTAACGGGAACTTCAGACTGGATATAAGGCATCCGACGCCCTTCTGAGTGGCTGGTGATTTCTCTGCTGGATTTATGGAGACCAGTCTGATTCCTGCTTCCCAAAGATAAGTTTTTGCTCTGCTCTTGAACTTATTAGTTTTGGTTTTGTTTACCTTGTTTTTTTAGTTCAGCCATCCCCGGCCGGGGGTGTGCTGGATTCTTATTCCTTGATCAGTGTTCTCTTTTGCTCTACTTTCAGAATATTCTGAGTGCTGATATAGGGTTTGAAGTCTAGTGACTTCAGGGTCCTTTTTGCTTATCAGTTGTGTTGATAATATTTTTAGCAGGGTTTTCTCGGATTGCAGACAGCAGCTTTTCTGTCCTGTCCTTTTTAGTTAGCTTGGGCCCCATCGTTTGCTCAACCTATCTTTCTATCTGTGTTAGTGTTTTCATCTTATTTCACCGTCATTATATGTTGGGGGCTGCCTATTGCTTTGGGGTCTGCTCTGGGGCAGTCAGTTTTGCCCTTTTCTCTCTTTAGGCTTATTTAGATCTCCGGCTGTGATGAGGTGTCTAGGATCACCGTAGGAACACTCCACGGCTACTACTAGTTGTGTGATAGGATTAGGGGTCTGCAATCCGCTAGTTTCCAACCTCTCTGATTTTCTGGGCTGAGCTTGTGTTTTGTTTTTTCCTCCTCGGTGACTCAATCATAACACCCTCCAGCTGCTGAATATACTGTAAGCGTTGCTGCTGTTCTGCCATCACAAGCCAGACTCTGGCGCTAGCATAATGTTAGGAACGGCGGAACGCACTAAATAAAAATAATAATAAAGTGCGTTCGATGATATGACTGCTGCTAAGTGGTGGCAGGCAAGCAATATGGCAGAAATGCGCACGTGGGTTAAACGTCACCCAGGTGCGCAGAGCAATCTCTGTTAAGTCACAGAGGTGCCAACAAAGGCAAATACAATAAGGCTGAGCCTGTTAGAGTCACAGTACTCAGAGTAAATGCACACACGGTATCTGGTCACAGGAGCAGAGCCAAAGACAGCGGAATGGCATCCCTCTAGACATACCGTGCGTGCGATGTTGCAACTGCGGACGCCAAGGAGGGCTGCAACTGCAGCACGGTGTAGGACACTGCCGCTAGACGACAAAGCTAGTACACAAGCACAATGTCTGATGCTAGAAACTGTGGATGATGTAGTAGTGGCGCGCTGGTGCTGACTCTAAACTTAGTCCCTGTCCACATATGTTATATCAGAGGGAAGGGGTTTCAAATGAGTCATTCACCAGAATCATACATCCATCATCATTTACACAGTAGCAGCTAGAGACTATACTAGCGCATGGCGGAATGGCCATGCGCGCTTTTTATAGCAGCCGGGACCTTCCGGAAGCTTCCAGATCTCCAAGATGGACCAATGAGATCTGGAGCAGGACCTGAGCACATGACTCCCGATCTCCAATGGGAAATCGTCTCATGAGCATGCTCAGTAGGAGGACAGAGGGACTTAGCCCCTGGAGAGATTTGCTGCAAGGCAATCTCCTCTGCGATAGATAAACAGCAGGAGACCGCAGAATGTAAGGGTCTGGATTCCTGCAGAGCAGACGCAGAAACCTGACGCCTAACATATTTGCTATGGTAATGGAGCCATTGGCGCAAAAGATTCGCCTACACCCTGATATCACAGGCCAAACTATAGGTAAACATGAATATAAGGTCAGTCCGTTTGTCGACGACCTTCTTTTGACTCTGACGAACCCCCATTTGTGCCTGTCTAACCTTATAAATACACTTAAACACTTTAAGGAAATTTCTGGTTTGAAGGTCAACGTTGATAAATCAGAAGACATGTTCCTTAATACCTCCCCTACTGAACAAGCCTCAATATTAGAAAACTTCCATTTCCGCCATGCGAACACTATATTACCTACCTAGGAATCAACCTTACACTATCCAAATCCACGTTATTTAAGCATAACTATGCCCCTCTTCTCCAAAAATTAACGCAATCCTTATCAAAGTGGTCCTCCCCGTCTCTCTCCTATTTGGGAAGAGTCCATTCGATTAAAATGGTCACCTTGCCTCCATTCTTATATTTGTTACGATCTCTGCCCATTCCAGTGCCTCTGCTGACCTTCAAAGTGATAAACTCGCACATAACACGTTTTATCTGGAATAATAAAAAGCCCCGTATCTCCCAGCAAATTTTGTTCAGACACAAAAGACAGGGAGGAGTCTCTCTGCCAAACTTTTCTCTTTATTACAGGGCGGCCCAGATTTCCCAGCTGGCAGGAGTCAGCGCAGAACAACATGCCCCCATCTGGCCACAAACAGAAAACTCACAGATAGCACCTTATTCCTTGGAGAGCCTAATCTGCGCCACAGGACCCTTACCGAAGGATCTGGCTTTACATTCACCGTATATTTTTCACTCCCTGCGTCTCTGGAGGGCAAACAGATTCCAATTCGCACTACAATCTCACCCCTTCCCACTCTTAAATCTGTTTAATAACCCTATGCTTCCGCCAGGAATTGCGTCTCGGAATCACATGTGGTGGCAGCAGAATAAATTAACTAGGCTGAAAAATTTATCGACTCAATTTAAACTAATGTCAAAACAAGAGTTTGTTGCAAAATATCAAGTCCCGAGGTCTGAGGCTTTCAGACTGGAACAAATTTTCCACTTTTTGCAAACAGTAGGCTCACCAAACATAAAACCTACAACGTATGAGTTAACATGGTTATATGACCCCCTGGGTAATGGCTTTATATCCCAACTCTATTCTATATTTAATCAACCTAGAGACGGCTCTAAATTGAAATCTATGGAGCAGTGGAAGGCGGATCTACAAGTTTCCTTCACACCTCAAAGGTGGTACAGGTGTTGCGAGAATATAATGAGGGATAGCAATCAAGTTTCACTTACTGAAACATCCCTTAAACTGTTCCATAGGGTTCACTACGTACCTAGCTTCCTGCACAATATCTACCACTCAGTCCCTGGTAATTGTTTTAGAGGGTGCACGGATAGTGGAGATACCCTCCACATATGGTGGACATGCCCAATAGTAAAGTCTCTATGGAAAGATGTGGTAAAACTAATTGACAATTTACTGAGTAAGAAATTGCCTCTGTCGCCGTCAGTACTTCTGCTGGGAGACAGAACAATCAATGCTAATAATGGGACTTGCCGTCTTATTGACTTTATTGCATTGGCAACGAGAAACCACATAGCTATCAGATGGAAGACTAGTACGCTATCAATAACGCAGGTGAAGAGAAGGGTTAATTTGATAATGTTATACGAGAAAATAGAAGCCATCAGATCTGATTCTCTGGATTCAGGCCCATGGGGGTGACGGACCTCTCCAGGATGATATCCTTATCCACATAGCGTGCTGACAAGGTAATTGACTCTTACAGTTATGGTCTCTAAAACAAACTCTCTAGTATCTCACGTCTATTCATCTTTATTATCTTCACTCATCATACACTCCCCTCTTTCCCTCCCCATTCTGTTAGATTAGATTAGTCATGTTATATTTGTTTTTCTACAAATATTTAAAAATTAAGATAACGAATTCAAGGATAACGTATGACATATTGTGTCTTTTCCTATGTACTTCCACCTGCGAGGGGATCCTTGTACTCTAATGTGAATGTATTTCATGTTTAATGATGTTTCCTTTTCAATAAAACCGTTGAAACTAAAAGGTGCAAGCTGCAGGTTTTACAATGGTCCTTATAGTCCACTGATCTGAACATCATTGAAAATCTGTGGCTAGACCTCAAAATAGCAGTGCATGCAAGACGATCCAGGAATCTCACAGAACTGGAAGAACTTTCCAAGGAAGAATGGATGAAAATCCCTCAAACAAGAATTGAAAGACACTTCCCTGACAACAAAAGCATTTACAAACAGTGATATTTTCAAAAAGGGGTGCTACTAAGCATGTGTCATCTTTAACTTTAGGTCTTTTAGAGATCATTTCAACTTCAACTTGCTTTGACCAGAAATTCATTAAACTTTACATGCCACTGTATATATACACTATTCAGTTTATAGATGATGTAGATGGATGTCTAGAGACCCAGTACAGCGCATTGTCTCAGGTAACTTACAGTGGAGGAGAATAACAAAGCGGTGGTGCTTGTGCAGGCCGCATTAAAACCAAAAAAGTATATTATGTGTAGAGGTTGTGGCTGCACCTCAAATGTAGGCTGAGAGGACCAAAAAATTGAAATTCTCTAATGTGAGGACACTAACATTTTTTTTAACAAAGCTTATATATCAGATGCCTTCATGTAAATTTTACCTTATTCACCAGGAGCCTGAACTATGCTTTTGACTAAAACCATGGCTCTCTTTAAAGCACCACTCCAGCTTTTTTATTGCAGTGATGGAGTGGTGCTTCTAATCTAAGTTCCCTGCCCCTAGTTTCATTCTTACCACCTGCCATCTTCTTCTGCTATCAGCATCACTCCAGTTGTCTTCTGCAGTTTGTGACCAGCTGGATCACTCCAGTGTTTGCTGGGTGAGCCGGAAGTCACTACTCAATGTAAGTCTATGAGAGCCAGAACGATGCCAGAATGAGGCTCTCAGACTTACATTGAGAGCTTGTGATCGTTACCTCTGACTTCCGGTTAGTTAGAAGTTGTGGTGACAAGATGATGGCGCAGGACTGGAGTAGCGCTGGGAACAGCTGAAGATGGTGACTATTAGGTATAATACTAGTGTCAGAGAACTTAGATTAGTGGCACCACTTCAGAGCTGAAATAAAAAAAAATTCTGCAATGGTTCTTTCATCTCTTCAATGCCTGTGTGTGTTGTATAGATGATATACAATATATTTTAGTTTTTATTTACTACAGCCTGAAGCATTAAACGATACAGCAACCTTCCCTTTTCATTGGAGATAAAGTTGCATTGTCATTCCTCAGAAGTATCACATCCGTACACATTTCCTGTTTGAAAAGTGAAAAAATACCCATATCTGTAAATAGCCATATAGAGCTGACTGAAAGTAATATTATATATAGCCTGTACCACAGTGGTATTTTCCTTGATATGCTCTTATTTATGTAAAAACTTCAACTTTTCCAACGTTTAATCATCATAAGAAAAAGTTTCTGCACACAGCCATAATGGGGGGTCCATGTGTGAGCTATATATATAGTGCCTGCACAGATATCAGAAGGATCAATCAGGTAAGCTGTACCTAAAAGTGTTAGAAATCCCTGATGTGATTATATGTGATGAGTTCGAGTCCCATTCTAGGTACATGTACGGGTACTTACACATTGATCTGCATTACAGCTGTGCGCGGACCTGTACATGTCTATGGAAACCTGTACCGGCTTTAGTATAGAAGGGTGGATCTGCTTCCATGTGTTCTGGTATGTCGTTAAGGATATCGTTATTACTTATTACTGTTTGCCGCGAGTATTGAGTCTATCATCCTTTTTGTAGCCAGCTTATGTAGAGCGTAATTATTCAGGTGGATTTGTCATCGGCTGCTGCTTTCAGCAACAAAATTAAAAAACTCAGCATAATTAATTGGTTTAAACTTAAGGTTAGACTTAGAGCTTTAGGCTTATGCTTAGTGATTAGATAAAATTGTAACATGCAAAAAAAATAACCATGTACATCTTTCCTTTTACAGTCATGGCCAAAAGTATTGACACCCCTGCAATTCTGTCAGATAATACTCAGTTTTTTCCTGAAAATGACTGCAAACACAAATTCTTTGGTATTATTATCTTCATTTAATTTGTCTTAAATGAAAAAACACAAAAAGAATTGTTCTAAAGCCAAATTGGATATAATTCCACACCAAACATAACAAAGAGGGTGGACAAACGTATTGGCACTGTTCAAAAAATCATGTGATGCTTCTCTAATTTGTGTAATGAACAGCACCTGTAACTTACCTGTGGCACCTAACAGGTGTTGGCAATAACTAAATCACACTTGCAGCCAGTTGACATGGATTAAAGTTGACTCAACCTCTGTCTTGTGTCCTTGTGTGTACCACATTGAGCATGGAGAAAAGAAAGAAGACCAAAGAACTGTCTGAGGACTTTAGAAACCAAATTGTGAGGAAGCATGAGCAATCTCAAGGCTACAAGTCCATCTCCAAAGACCTGAATGTTCCTGTGTCTACCGTGCGCAGTGTCATCAAGAAGTTTAAAGCCCATGGCACTGTGGCTAACCTCCCTAGATGTGGCCGGAAAAAAAAAATTGACAAGAGATTTCAACGCAAGATTGTGCGGATGTTGGATAAAGAAACTCCACTAACATCCAAACAAGTTCAAGCTGCCCTGCAGTCCGAGGGTACAACGGTGTCAACCCGTACTATCCGTCGGCATCTGAATGAAAAGGGACTGTATGGTAGGAGACCCAGGAAGACTCCACTTCTTACCCCGAGACATAAAAAAGCCAGGCTGGAGTTTGCCAAAACTTACCTGAAAAAGCCTAAAACATTTTGGAAGAATGTTCTTTGGTCAGATGAGACAAAAGTAGAGCTTTTAGGGCAAAAGCATCAACATAGAGTTTACAGGAGAAAAAAGAGGCATTCAAAGAAAAGTACATGGTCCCTACAGTCAAACATGACGGAGGTTCCCTGATGTTTTGGGGTTGCTTTGCTGCCTCTGGCACTGGACTGCTTGACCGTGTGCATGGCATTATGAAGTCAGAAGACTACCAACAAATTTTGCAGCATAATTTAGGGCCCAGTGTGAGAAAGCTGGGTCTACCTCAGAGGTCATGGGTCTTCCAGCAGGACAAAAACCCAAAACACACTTCAAAAAGCACTAGAAAATGGTTTGAGAGAAAGCACTGGAGACTTCTAAGGTGGCCAGCAATGAGTCCAGACCTGAATCCCATAGAACACCTGTGGAGAGATCTAAAAATGGCAGTTTGGAGAAGGCACCCTTCAAATATCAGGGACCTGGAGCAGTTTGCCAAAGAAGAATGGACTAAAATTCCAGCAGAGCATTGTAAGAAACTCATTGATGGTTACCGGAAGCGGTTGGTCGCAGTTATTTTGGCTAAAGGTTGTGCAACCAAGTATTAGGCTGAGGGTGCCAATACTTTTGTCCAGCCCATTTTTGGAGTTTTGTGTGAAATGATCAATGTTTTGCTTTTTGCTTCATTCTCTTTTGTGTTTTTTCATTTAAGACAAATTAAATGAAGATAATAATACCAAAGAATTTGTGTTTGCAATCATTTTCAGGAAGAAACTGAATATTATCTGACAGAATTGCAGGGGTGTCAATACTTTTGGCCATGACTGTATATTTTAGGAAATAGAAAAAATTCTAGGAGGTTAAAGAACAAACTACAGTTACATCATTATTTTCCTCAAATTGCAATACGTATGCATGGGTGGTAAGGTCTCAGTGCTGGACTGGAGAAAGAACTTACGTCAAAGAATATTCCGGTGCAGGGCAAGACGGCTGTGGAGGCTTGTATGGATGTTTCTCCTCTAGCACTCCTAATCTATATGAGATGTTTTGCCTATCATTAACATGTCTATAAATACTGTGATCTTCATAATTTCATGTATTCTGTTTAGCAGATCCAATCATGTTACTATAGCTATGTTGGGTGGCCATAAACAATGCAGCTGAGTTACAGTATATTTTACCCTTCAACAGGACCAAATTAAGGTTGGTGGAGAGTCCTGATCAAAGCAATTATAGTGGGCCATCATCCCACATAACCCCTATTACAACCACTGAATAGGTAGAAGTTAAGGAGACAGCCAAACCAGAAACTTCCTTACATTTTTAAGGAGAAATGGACCTTCATGATTGTCGTACATGATTATCGTATAGACTACACATATAAATGTCTTCATTTTCTTTATTGAACCAGATGCATTTTTAAAATAACTTGATAGGAAGCGCAACAGTAAGTAGATGATTGGTGATACAGGACACATAGGTCCCCCAAAAGGGTGGAGCATCTTCACTATAATCCAGGTTTGCCATTTAATATTACAGAATCTGCTACTATTAACAGAAACTGCCTTTACTCAATAAGAATATTTGTGTGGTTAGTGTGGTTAGTGTTTTGAGCATTTTTTAAAAACAAACACCAGATAGAAGGCACAATGTAGTGATCCTAATGTCTATCTAATAGACTTTTTAAGTAATTACTCAGCAGAATAATGTTGATTAGAGATGAATAAAGGAATTTTGTATGAAAGTGCCACTTTTACAAGATGGTTGCGGTTAGGTTGTTTGGGGCAATTCTAGTGTAGTAGTGTAGAACTGTAACTACTCCACATGGAGCACAAATTGCAGCAGTAAGAGACTTGGCGACTCCAGTTTACAGTGCACTACCCAACAGTTATTGATAAATAAGAGCAACACATATTGATGTTTTACAACACTTCATGCCAACTTGCCTTATGGAGGTAAAATTGGAATGGAAATGGCCCAAGCCTCTCAGATTTAATGTAGAGTTCTTACATATGACTTAGTCTTTACTATCTGCACACTGTTATACAGATGTGATTCTTTGATGCAAGAAAACACAGCACTAATATATATATAGCTTCTCCATGTAGCACCATTCTACAGCATCACACCTCCATGCCAAACTTGCGACCCTACCTGCTCTCATTGGCTGGAAACAAATAGTAATCATCTTCAATTTCTAGGCACGGTGCTTGCAAATAAAACGAGTCAGTGGCATGACTTATCCGTAATTTTTTTTTACAATGTTTTCGTCCATCCCTGGTCGTCAAATGGGCAGTGCTCCTTCTAATGCTAATATTGTCTTATAAGACATGTTAAGAATACGTACCTGGAAACATGTTTCAGCAAGATCAGTGGAAGCCATTTGCCAACATAGGACTGTCACGGAAATGTGGATAATCCATAAACCACATCTCAGCGGCTCTGCTGCAGCAATAGAGAAGATCATTTTTCCTTCTGCATGTCGGACTCTCTTCTCTTCTATTTATGGCTGTTTGCTAGGGGAAGGAAACGTGTGGATGCATCGGGAGAGACAAGATAGTCACTATTTGCTTTTGTCAGGGAAATGCTATTTTCTTTCAATCTGAAGTTTTTACACAATTGAAAGCCAATTCACAAATACAAATACAGTTGTGGCCAAAAGTATTGACACCCCTGCAATTCTGTCAGATAATACTCAGTTTCTTCCTGAAAATGATTGCAATCACAAATTCTTTGGTATTATCTTCATTTAATTTGTCTTAAATGAAAAAACACAACAGAGAATGAAGCAAAAAGCAAAACATTGATCATTTCACACAAAACTCCAAAAATGGGCCAGACAAAAGTATTGGCACCCTCAGCCTAATACTTGGTTGCACAACCTTTAGCCAAAATAACTGCGACCAACCGCTTCCGGTAACCATCAATGAGTTTCTTACAATGCTCTGCTGGAATTTTAGACCATTCTTCTTTGGCAAACTGCTCCAGGTCCCTGATATTTGAAAGGTGCCTTCTCCAAACTGCCATTTTTAGATCTCTCCACAGGTGTTCTATGGGATTCAGGTCTGGACTCATTGCTGGCCACCTTAGAAGTCTCCAGTGCTTTCTCTCAAACCATTTTCTAGTGCTTTTTGAAGTGTGTTTTGGGTCATTGTCCTGCTGGAAGACCCATGACCTCTGAGAGTGCCCCAGCTTTCTTACACTGGGCCCTACATTATGCTGCAAAATTTGTTGGTAGTCTTCAGACTTCATAATGCCATGCACAGGGTCAAGCAGTCCAGTGCCAGAGGCAGCAAAGCAACCCCAAAACATCAGGGAACCTCCGCCATGTTTGATTGTAGGGACCGTGTTCTTTTCTTTGAATGCCTCTTTTTCTCTCCTGTAAACTCTATGTTGATGCCTTTGCCCAAAAAGCTCTACTTTGTCTCATCTGACCAGAGAACATTCTTCCAAAACGTTTTAGGCTTTTTCAGGTAAGTTTTGGCAAACTCCAGCCTGGCTTTTTTATGTCTCGGGGTAAGAAGTGGGGTCTTCCTGGGTCTCCTACCATACAGTCCCTTTTCATTCAGGCGCCGACAGATAGTACGGGTTGACACTGTTGTACCCTCGGACTGCAGGGCAGCTTGAACTTGTTTGGATGTTAGTCGAGGTTCTTTATCATCCCCACAATCTTGCGTTGAAATCTCTTGTCAATTTTTCTTTTCCGTCCACATCTAGGGAGGTTAGCCACAGTGCCATGGGCTTTAAACTTCTTGATGACACTGCGCACGGTAGACACAAGGACATTCAGGTCTTTGGAGATGGACTTGTAGCCTTGAGATTGCTCATGCTTCCTCACAATATGATTTCTCAAGTCCTCAGACAGTTCTTTGGTCTTCTTTCTTTTCTCCATGCTCAATGTGGTACACACAAGGACACAGGACAGAGGCTGAGTCAACTTTAATCCATGTCAACTAGCTGCAAGTGTGATTTAGTTATTGCCAACACCTGTTAGGTGCCACAGGTAAGTTACAGGTGCTGTTAATTACACAAATTAGAGAAGCATCACATGATTTTTCTAACAGTGCCAATACTTTTGTCCACCCTCTCTTTTATGTTTGGTGTGGAATTATATCCAATTTGGCTTTAGGACAATTCTTTTTGTGTTTTTTTCATTTAAGACAAATTAAATGAAGATAATAATAACAAAGAATTTGTGTTTGCAATCATTTTCAGGAAGAAACTGAGTATTATCTGACAGAATTGCAAGGGTGTCAATACTTTTGGCCACAACTTGTAGGTGTATACATATAAACTATAGATCCTGCAAGTAATGTACAATACTCAAGATGGTAAAATCTAATGTATTATTTGAAAATTAATTACAACATATCACATCATGTTAGTCCGTGCATGTGTACAGTGGGGAAAAAAAGTATTTAGTCAGTCAGCAATAGTGCAAGTTCCACCACTTAAAAAGATGAGAGGCGTCTGTAATTTACATCATAGGTAGACCTCAACTATGGGAGACAAACTGAGAAAAAAAAATCCAGAAAATCACATTGTCTGTTTTTTTTTCATTTTATTTGCATATTATGGTGGAAAATAAGTATTTGGTCAGAAACAAAATTTCATCTCAATACTTTGTGATATATCCTTTGTTGGCAATGACAGAGGTCAAACGTTTTCTGTAAGTCTTCACAAGGTTGCCACACACTGTTGTTGGTATGTTGGCCCATTCCTCCATGCAGATCTCCTCTAGAGCAGTGATGTTTTTGGCTTTTCGCTTGGCAACACAGACTTTCAACTCCCTCCAAAGGTTTTCTATAGGGTTGAGATCTG
This sequence comes from Dendrobates tinctorius, assembly GCF_039654945.1. Lineage (NCBI taxonomy): Eukaryota > Metazoa > Chordata > Amphibia > Anura > Dendrobatidae > Dendrobates > Dendrobates tinctorius. The sequence goes on along the minus strand of NW_027361898.1, from coordinate 17,999,555 downwards.
GAGACTGGCTAGGCCACTCCAGGACCTTGAAATGCTTCTTACGAAGCCACTCCTTCGTTGCCCTGGCGGTGTGCTTTGGATCATTGTCATGTTGAAAGACCCAGCCACGTTTCATCTTCAATGCCCTTGCTGATGGAAGGAGGTTTGCACTCAAAATCTCACGATACATGGCCCCATTCATTCTTTCATGTACCCGGATCAGTCGTCCTGGCCCCTTTGCAGAGAAACAGCCCCAAAGCATGATGTTTCCACCACCATGCTTTACAGTAGGTATGGTGTTTGATGGATGCAACTCAGTATTCTTTTTCCTCCAAACACGACAAGTTGTGTTTCTACCAAACAGTTCCAGTTTGGTTTCATCAGACCATAGGACATTCTCCCAAAACTCCTCTGGATCATCCAAATGCTCTCTAGCAAACTTCAGACGGGCCCGGACATGTACAGGCTTAAGCAGTGGGACACGTCTGGCACTGCAGGATCTGAGTCCATGGTGGCGTAGTGTGTTACTTATGGTAGGCCTTGTTACATTGGTCCCAGCTCTCTGCAGTTCATTCACTAGGTCCCCCCGCGTGGTTCTGGGATTTTTGCTCACCGGTCTTGTGATCATTCTGACCCCACGGGGTGGGATTTTGCGTGGAGCACCAGATCGAGGGAGATTATCAGTGGTCTTGTATGTCTTCCATTTTCTAATTTTTGCTCCCACAGTTGATTTCTTCACTCCAAGCTGGTTGGCTATTGCAGATTCAGTCTTCCCAGCCTGGTGCAGGGCTACAATTTTGTTTCTGGTGTCCTTTGACAGCTCTTTGGTCTTCACCATAGTGGAGTTTGGAGTCAGACTGTTTGAGGGTGTGCACAGGTGTCTTTTTATACTGATAACAAGTTTAAACAGGTGCCATTACTACAGGTAATGAGTGGAGGAAAGAGGAGACTCTTAAAGAAGAAGTTACAGGTCTGTGAGAGCCATAAATCTTGATTGCTTGTTTCTGACCAAATACTTATTTTCCACCATAATATGCAAATAAAATGAAAAAAAATCAGACAATACGATTTTCTGGATTTTTTTTTCTCAGTTTGTCTCCCATAGTTGAGGTCTACCTATGATGTAAATTACAGACACCTCTCATCTTTTTAAGTGGTGGAACTTGCACTATTGCTGACTGACTAAATACTTTTTTTCCCCACTGTATATTGTGGTGCAGTGACCGCTGTGACAGCTAGGGGGCGCTGTATGGGTTATGCACACAGGCATATCCATTGTGGTAATGGAGATAGGATGAACGCCAGGATGGTAAATGACCGTTATGTATCCCAGGGTGGGTGGCCCTGGGATGGAAGCTTGAACGTGTGTTGATCAGCAGAGGTACTACTGAGGTAGGTTTTTGTTACAGTGTATCAGGGAGAGCTTCCAGGTGGCTGGTAAGACAGGTGGAACCAGTCACCTACAAACTCAAACAGGGGCGTGTGTGTGTCTTAACGCCCATAGTAAGCCTGTATATATGTGTGTATGGCTGGGTGTCTGAAATAGGACCTGCAATGAGGTCATAGCCATGTGATCTGGTGGGCGTGGCTACGGACCATATAAGGTGACCAGGGTAGGTCACAAGAGAGAGAGTGTCTGGATCTGATTGGTCCATGTGGAAAGGTCCCGGCCGACGTGCTGGAAGAGGTGCTGCCTTCCTGAGGAGCATGTGCGGAGGCCACTGACCCGGGGAGGCCTGTGTAAAATGGCCTGCATGTGTGTGACAGTTCCCAGGAGGGAATGGATGTCCGAAGTGAGAAGCAACTAAGAGGTAACCCCGGATAGGGGGAAATAACTGTGAGGCTATAGAGCATGATTGCTGGATATTGCACAACCTGTGTGACCACAGGTCTGAGAGAGCGGAGCTCTATCATGAACTTTCTGTTGCTGGATATAAGCCTGTTGTAGTATATGGTTTATGCTGATTAATAAACTGCATGGACTATTTATGTTGAAAAACCCATGCCGGACCTGGTTAATCGACTGCCAAGCGAGTGTCCCCAAAGTGAATAGCAAGTGCTACCTTACAATTGGTGGAGAATGCAAAGGGCACTGCTGTAGCCTTGTTGCTCGGGGCAACGGACGAGGTCTACAAATTTGGTTGCTAGGAGCAATGGTTCTAAGAAGCACATGTTGCAGTGCTGGTGACTCTGAGGCAAGAGAGCAGACGGTCTTGAAAACCGTGAGTTATGCTGACCGGGGTCAGTGAGAGAAATGTGTACAGGATACCTCTACGGTAGAGGGATCTGAGAACCTGCGTGGCCATCAGGTAACGGTCGTGAAAACCGTGTGATGCTGACCGGGGTCAGAGAAAGAGACTGTTGATAAATTGTGGGATACCTCTGAGGAGAAGAGGCATCCGGGAACCTGTGTGGCCAACAGGTAACAGACCGGAGTCTGTGGTATGCTGACCAGGGTCAGGGAAAGACTGTATGAGAAGTGGCTATAGGTTGCCTCTGTGGATGAGAGGTACCCGGGAACCTGTGTGGCTGACACCAGCAGGTAACAGACAGGAGTCCATGTTGTACTGTCTGGGGTCAGTGAGAGACTGTGTATGTGGTTTTTTTTTTGGTTTTTTTTTTCTCTGGTCTTTCCTATAAAGCTGAAGGTGTTGCTGTGACTCAGTGGGGTCACAAAGTTTTTTCAAGGCAGCTTGCAGTGGCTCAGTAGGGTCACGAAGGTGACAAGCATCTAGCAGTAACTCGGCGGGGTTACGAAGATTGCTGTGGATCGGTGGGTCTATGAAGACAGCGCAGCTGGAGCTGCAGAGACACCAGCAGCTGCTTGCGAGCGGCAGCCGGAGGTGCCGGTGGTTTGTGACAGCAGGAGCTGTGGCAGTGCCAGCAGGAGCTGGTGTGGTGTCATGCTTAAAGGGCCAGTACAAGCCCGAAAAGACAAACTCTATTGTGTGAACTCGGGCCTAAGAAGGCTTGTAGAGGGGGCATGGGGAAATCCCGACGTAAAAGGGGTCGTACAGATGAACTGTTGCCAGAGGCAAATGTCCTATATGTGTTCAGTCTGCCTGGTCAACTACTCACCCGCCACGATGCTATGGGGCTGTGGCCTCCAGATAAATAACGAAGATGTGGTTGGTCTGGTCAACCCTGGGAGCCCGGTGACTCTAGTGAGGGTTGCTCCTGAGATACCCGGCAGAAAGCTTGGGGTCACTTGCAACCATGGGGGCACTGTTGTGAATTCTCTTGCTCGGAGTTCTGAGCCGAAGCTCCCTCTGCTCCCTCTGGTGGTTGCTGAGAGTAGTGGAGCTGGCCAGGTGGATGGAGGTTCCCCACCTGACGACGATAATTGGAAACCTGGGATTACTGGCTGGGAGCATATAATTGAGCTGGCTGCTCTTGGAGGTTGCTGGTGATTTCTTCAGTGTGCATTTGGAGCTCTTTTGTCCCCTGCCTGATCTGCATGGCTCAGCTAAGTGATTCTTTTGCTAATCATTTGCATCTAATCTGGTTGTGTCTTTTTTTGCTTTTTGTTTTGCTGCTAGGGTTCAGCGTGCTCCCTGCTGAGGGCAGTGCTGGGCCCTGCTTCATATGTTGCAGCTTGTTCAGTCCCCTGTTATGTTAGTATCTTTTTGCTTGCTGCCAGTTTATACCAGAGTGCTGATCTAGCAGGGGTGAGATCATGTGGTCTCAGGTTTTATTTGTATATCAGTAGTGTTGGACTTTTTCAGGGTTTTGTGTGTTATTGCAGACAGTATCTTTTCTGTCCTGTCTAGACATCTTGGGCCCCACCGTTTGCTCAGTTTGTTCTCCGCCTGTGTTTGTGTCTCATCTTGTCTCACCGACAATATATGTTTGGGGGCTGTCTATACCTTTGGGAATCTGCTCCTGGGCAGTTTAGATTCATCTTTCTGTCTTTAGGCTAGATAGTCCTCCGGCTGTGATGAGGCATCTAGGGCATCGTAGGAACACTCCACGGCTACTGCTAGTTGTGCGGATAGGATCAGGGGTCTGCAATCCGCTTAGTTACCAATCTCTCTGGTCTTCTGGTGGCTTAGCCTGTTCCTGCCATCCTCCTCAGTGACCCATTCATAACAGAATCACCAGCCTAACAGCCGACTCTAGGGTACTCAAAAGAAGGAAAGAATTGTAAAAAAAAAAGTGTCAATTTTTTAATATATTTTTTCCTCTTTTTCTCTGGGACCGTAGGAGGATTTTTTCTTTAATGGAGACTAAGCATTTGTCCCATCGTATTGAGCAGCTTGCTGCTGAAGTGCAGGGAATTTCTGCCTATCTCGCTCAATCATCTGCTGCAGAACCAAAGATCCCTACTCCTGATGTGTTTTCTGGGGATCGGTCTAAATTTTTGAATTTCAAGAATAACTGTGAACTATTTCTTGCCTTGAAGCCCAATTCATCGGGGAGCTAAGTGCAACAGGTTAAAATTGTCATCTCCCTGCTGCGCGGCGATTCCCAGGATTGGGCTTTTTCTCTGACACCTGGAGATCCTATTCTGGCTAATGTGGATGCGTTTTTTCAGGCCCTGGGGTTGTTGTATGATGAACCTAATGCTATTGATAAAGCTGAGAAGACCTTATTGGCATTGAACCAGTGTCAGGATAATGCGGAGTTATACTGCCAGAAGTTCTGAAAGTGGGTGGTCCTTACTAAATGGAATGATGATTCCCTAGCAGCTCTCTTTCGGAAAAGTCTGGCAGAAACCATAAAAGATCTTATAGTGGGATTTCCTGTCCCCTCTGGTCTTAACGACTCCATGTCATTAGCCAAATTGATTGACGTTTACGTGAACGTAAAAGTACGCGAGAGGCGGTGCTGCCTTTTGAACAAACTTCTGAACCCATGCAATGTGATAAGGTTTTGTCTAGGATGCAACGTCAAGAGTTTACAAGGCGTAATAAGTTATGCTTCTTTTGTGGGGACGTCTCTCATGTTATTTCTGTCTGCCCTAAACGAGAAAAATGTTTTGCTCACGCATTTGCGGTGGGCAGTGTACAGCCAAAGTTCCTGTTGGCAGTTACCTTGATCTGCTCCTTGTCTACTTTTTCTGCTAAGGTCTTTGTTGATTCAGGAGCAGCTTTGAATCTGATGGATCTTGACTTTGCCAAGCATTGTAGTTTCCCCATGGTGCCCCCTATTCCCTTGAGGGGGATTGATGCTACCCCTTTGGCGGAGAATAAACCCCAGTTTTGGACCCAGGTGGTAATGTAGGTCACCCCGGACCATCAATAGAATTGTAAATTTTTGGTGTTGCACAATTTACATGATACTATTGTACTGGGTTTTCCTTGGTTGCACACCCATAACACGGTTTTAGATTGGAAATCTCTGTCTGTGGTGAGTTGGGGTTGTCAATGTGTTCTTAGTTGACACTCCTGTTTTCTCCACCTCTCCCCAGTCTCAAGACATTCCTGACTATTTGACTGATTTTTCTGATGTATTTAGTGAGAGTAAGTCCGCGTCTTTGCCTCCTCATAGGAGTTATGACTGCGCAATTGAGTTAATGCCCAGTTGTAAATTTCCCAAGGGTCAGCTTTTCAATTTATCTGTAACTGAACATGATGCTATGCGATCTTATATCAAGGAATAATTGGAGAAAGGTTATATCAGGCCATCCTCTTCGCCTTTGGGTGCTGGTTTTTTCTTTGTGGCCAAAAAAGATGGCTCATTAAGGCCATGTACAGTCATGGCCAAAAGTTTAGAGAATGACACAAATATTAATTTTTACAAAGTCTACTGCTTCATTTTTTCTAATGGCAATTTGCATATACTCCAGAATGTTATAAAGAGTGATCAGCTTAACAGCAATTACTTGCAAAGTCAATATTTGCCTAGAAAATGAACTTTATCCCCCAAAACACATTTCAACATCATTGCAGCCCTGCCTTAAAAGGACCAGCTAACATCATTTCAGTGATTGCTCCATTAACACAGGTGTGGGTGTTGATGAGGACAGGGCTGGAGATCAATCTGTCATGATTAAGTAAGAATGACACCACTGGACACTTTAACAGGAGGCTGGTGCTTGGCATCATTGTTTCTCTTCTGTTAACCATGGTTATCTCTAAAGAAACACGTGCAGTCATCATTGCACTGCACAAAAATGGCCTAACAGGGAAGAGTATCGCAGCTAGAAAGATTGCACCTCAGTCAACAATCTATCGCATCATCAAGAACTTCAAGGAGAGAGGTTCCCTTGTTGCCAAAAAGGCTCCAGGGCGCCCAAGAAAGACCAGCAAGCGCCAGGACCGTCTCTTAAAAGTGTTTCAGCTGCGGGATCGGGCAACCAGCAGTGCAGAGCTTGCTCAGGAATGGCAGCAGGCAGGTGTGAGTGCATCTGCACGCACTGTGAGGCGGAGACTCTTGGAGCAAGGCCTGGTCTCAAGGAGGGCAGCAAAGAAGCCACTTCCGTCCAGAAAAAACATCATGGACAGACTGATATTCTGCAAGAGGTACATGGAGTGGACTGCTGAGGACTGGGGTAAAGTCATTTTCTCTGATGAATACCCTTTTCGATTGTTTGGGACATCTGGAAAACGGCTTATTCGGAGAAGACCAGGTGAGCGCTACCACCAGTCTTGTCTCATGCCAACTGTCAAGCATCCTGAAACCATTCATGTGTGGGGTTGCTTCTCAGCCAAGGGAATGGGCTCTCTCTCAGTCTTGCCTAAAAACACAGCCATGAATAAAGAATGGTACCAGAATGTCCTCCAAGAACAACTTCTCCCAACCGTCCAAGAGCAGTTTGGCGATCAACAATGCTTTTTTCAACATGATGGAGCACCTTGCCATAAACCAAAGGTGATAACTAAATGGCTCAGGGAACAAAACATAGAGATTTTGGGACCATGGCCTGGAAACTCCCCAGATCTTAATCCCATTGAGAACTTGTGGTCAATCATCAAGAGACGGGTGGACAAACAAAAACCTTCAAATTCAGACAAAATAAAAGCATTGATTTTGCAAGAATGGACTGCTATCAGTCAGGATTTGATCCAGAAGTTGATTGAGAGCATGCCAGGAAGAATTGCTGAGGTCCTGAAGAAGAAGGGTCAACACTGCAAATATTGACTTGCTGCATTAACTCATTCTAACTGTTAATATAACCTTTTGCTACTCATAATATGATTGCAATTATATTTCTGTATGTGATAAAAACATCTGACAAACACACATAAAAACCAGAGGCCAGCAGATCATGTGAAAATATAATATTTGTGTCATTCTCTAAACTTTTGGCCATGACTGTATTGACTATCGTTCCCTTAACAAAATCACTGTTAAATATCAGTACCCGTTACCCCTGATTTCTGATTTATTTTCCAGAGTTAACAGTGCTTGTTGGTTTACCAAACTTGACCTCAGGGGGCGTATAATCTTATTCGCATCAAGCACGGGGATGAATGGAAGATGGCGTTTAATACTCCGGAGGGACATTTTGAGTACCTGGTAATGCCTTTTAGGCTCACTAATGCCCCTTCCGTCTTCCAATCTTTTATGAATGATATTTTCCGGGACCTTGTGGATAAGTTTTTGATCATTTATCTGGATCATAATTTGATTTTTTTCAGTGATTGGGATTCTCATGTGGAACATGTCCGGACTGTGTTCCGGATTTTGAGGGAAAATACTCTGTATGTTAAGGGATCGAAATGTCTTTTTGGTGTACAGAGGATTTCGTTTTTGGGATTCATTTTGTCCCCGTCTGCTACTGAATTGGACTGGGCCAAGGTACAGGCCATTTATTATTGGGTTCAGCCCACTTCTCTGAAGGCTCTTCAGAAGTTTTAGGGTTTTGCTAATTTCTACCGTAAATTTATAAGTAATTTTTCTGGTATTGTTAAACCTCTGACGGATTTGACCAAAAGGGGCACTGATGTGGTAAATTGGTCTCCAGAGGCAGTCTCGGCATTTCAGAAGCTTAAGCAGAGATTCACTTCTGCTCCGGTTCTACGGCAACCTGATGTTTCACTCCCATTTCAGATGGAGATAGATGCTTCTGAGATGGGTGCAGGCAGGCCCGGATTGGCAATATAACCAACCGGGCATTTTCCCGCTGGGCCGCTGTCACGTGGGCCGCGCCCGATCATCTGGCCGCTTGCCAGCTGCTGCGGCCACTGTGGCTCCTGCCGCACGGCGGTGATAGTTTCAAGTTCCTCCCGCACTGCAGGGAGATAAGACGCCACGCCCCCCACGCACCCCATCCTCGCCTTAGCATGAGACCGCCCCCGCCGCCGCCGCCGCCACTCACAGTGTCGCACTCGCTTGCCTGCTCGCTCTGTTCGCAGGACCTGTGATGAGGTCACAGGAGGGGAGGAGTCAGGGGGTCACATGATCAGGAGCCTTTGTCCAGACCCCTGATCATGTCACCCCTGACTCCGCCCCTCCTGTGACCTCATCACAGGTCCTGTGCGCTCAGCCTTGCCTCTACCGTCTGCAAGACTCTGCTTTGCTGTTGTCATGGTGCTGGTTGAGGTAAGTATGTGTGGGGTCAGGATTTACAGTGTGGATGTAGCAGAGCTGTGTGTGTATGAGGTGTACGGAGCGGAGCCGTGTGTGTACGAGGTGTACGGAGCGGAGCCGTGTGTGTACGAGGTGTATGGAGCGGAGCCGTGTGTGTACGAGGTGTACGGAGCGGAGCCGTGTGTGTACGAGGTGTACGGAGCGGAGCCGTGTGTGTACGAGGTGTACGGAGCGGAGCCGTGTGTGTACGAGGTGTACGGAGCGGAGCCGTGTGTGTACGAGGTGTACGGAGCGGAGCCGTGTGTGTACGAGGTGTACGGAGCGGAGCCGTGTGTGTACGAGGTGTACGGAGCCGTGTGTACGAGGTGTCCGGAGCAGAGCCGTGTGTGTACGAGGTGTACGGAGCGGAGCCGTGAGTACGAGGTGTACGGAGCGGAGCCGCGTGTGTATGGAGCGGAGCCGTGTGTACGAGGTGTACGGAGCAGAGCCGCGTGTGTACGAGGTGTACGGAGCGGAGCCGTGTGTACGAGGTGTACGGAGCGGAGCCGCGTGTGTACGGGGTGTACGGAGCGGAGCCATGTGTACGAGGTGTACGGAGCGGAGCCGTGTGTACGAGGTGTGCGGAGCAGAGCCGTGTGTACGAGGTGTACGGAGCGGAGCCGTGTGTACGAGGTGTACGGAGCGGAGCTGCGTGTGTACGAGGTGTACGGAGCGGAGCCGCGTGTACGAGGTGTACGGAGAGGAGCCGTGTGTGTACGAGGTGTACGGAGAGGAGCCGTGTGTGTACGAGGTGTACGGAGAGGAGCCGTGTGTGTACGAGGTGTACGGAGAGGAGCCGTGTGTGTACGAGGTGTACGGAGAGGAGCCGTGTGTGTACGAGGTGTACGGAGAGGAGCCGTGTGTGTACGAGGTGTACGGAGAGGAGCCGCGCGTGTATGAGGTGTACGGAGAGGAGCCACGCGTGTACGAGGTGGTCGGAGTGAAGCCGTGTGTGTATGAAGTGGAGCCATATGTGTACGGGATGTACGGAGCGGAGCCAAGTGTGTACAAAGCATACAAAGCGGGTTTTTCCCACGGACACAGGAGTACACAGCGGAGCCCTGAGGAGCATTTTAAAACACACACATGACGTTCCACCTGAAGTGATGTGCTGGAAGCTGACGGGAAATGAGATAATTTCTTGAGGAGATTGTGACGGAACCAGGAATGCTTCAGATCCATCACCGTGTCCTCCTCCGACAGCGCAGACAGCAGGATCGCCTTGGAATCGGGGATGCCGGCCATGTGAGTGGATCATGATAGGTCCTGCACCGGGAGGCTCAGGTGGGCACTACAATGGGAGCCGGGCTGCTATAGTATCTTTGTAGAATCTTTCTTTATTTCTTTCTCTCTTTTTCTTTCTTTCTCTGTTCTTTCATTCTCTGTTCTGTCTTTCCCTCATTTTCTTTCTCTCTCTGTTCTTTCTTTCGCTCTCTGTTCTTTCTTTCTCTCTCTAATCTTTCTTTTTTCTCTCTCTGTTCTTTCTTCCCCTGTTTCTTTCTTTTTCTTTCCTCTCTTTCTCTCTGTTCTTTCTTTCTTTTCTTTACTTCTTTCTTTCTCTGTTCTTTCTTTCTCACTCTGTTCTTTCTTTTTTCTCTCTCTGTTCTTTCTTCCCCTCTTTCTTTCTTTTTCTTTCCTCTCTTTCTCTCTGTTCTTTCTTCCCCTGTTTCTTTCTTTTTCTTTCCTCTCTTTCTCTGTTCTTTCTTTCTTTTCTTTACTTCTTTCTTTCTCTCTCTGTTCTTTCTTTCTCACTCTGTTCTTTCTTTTTTCTCTCTCTGTTCTTTCTTCCCCTCTTTCTTTCTTTTTCTTTCCTCTCTCTCTGTTCTTTATTTCCCCTCTTTCTTTCTTTTTCTTTCCTCTCTTTCTCTCTGTTCTTTCTTTCTTTTCTTTACTTCTTTCTTTCTCTCTCTGTTCTTTCTCTGTCTCTCTCTGTTCTTTCTTTCTTTCCCCTCTTTCTTTCCTCTCTGTTCTTTCCCTGTCTCTCACTGATCTTTCTTTGTCTCTCACTGTTCTTTCTTTCTTTCTTTCTTTCTTTCTTTCCCCTTTCTTTCTCGCTCTCTCTGTTTTCTTTTTTCTCTCTCTCTCTGTTTTCTCTCTTCCTTAGTGCCAGTCAGTGTGCCCATAATGCCAGCCACTGTGCCCTCAGTACCAGTCAGTGTGATCAGCAGTGCTAAATGGGTGCGATTGGGTGTGGACATGGGTGTGACTAGTTGTGAAATGGGTGTGGCTGGGCGTGGCCAAAATTTGCTTCGCACGCCGCAGTCTTTCAACATCTTTCCCTTCTTCAAAAGTTGGGAGGTATGATAGGGGCGGCTATGACCAGGGGGTCTGGTTGCCCAATAGAGAGCAGTTCTGCCAGGAATTCTGTAATCATGCATACAAAAGGGTACAGAGATTTGGGAAGAGTACTGTACCTAAAAGCAATAAATAGGACTGAGCTGAAATACTGGGCACAGCTGTGACTACATGTTATATAGTCGTGTTAATCTCCTCTCACTTCTTGTAAACTACAAGTGTACAAAGATATTATATAGTTACCATGTGACTAGTGGGCCTGTGTAACTTCAAATGCCAGGGCTGAATTTTAGTCCCAGTCCGGCCCTGGGTGCAGGAGCCGTTTTGTCTCAAAGAGATCCGGTAACCTCTAAGATGAATCCCTGTGCCTTCTTTTCTCGAAAGTTTTCTCCATCTGAACGTAACTATGATGTGGGGAATCGGGAATTATTGGCCATGAAGTGGGCATTTGAAGAGTGGAGACATTGGTTGGAGGGAGTTAGACATCAAGTTGTGTTCCTCACCGATCACAAAAATTTGATTTATCTTGAATCAGCCAAGCGCTTGAATCCTAGACAGGCTAGGTGGGCCTTGTTTTTCATGCGTTTTAATTTTGTGGTCTCCTTTCTTCCAGGCACTAAGAATGTTAAGGCAGACGCCCTTTCTAGGAGTTTCTTTGCGGATTCTCTTGACGTGACCGAGCCTATGACCATTCTAAATGAGGGTGTAGTTCTTTCCGCCATCTCTCCTGATTTGAGACGTGCCCTGGAAAAATTTCAGGAGGTTAAACCTGAACGATGCCCTATGGGAAAATTGTATGTCCCTGACCAGTGGAGGAAAAGAGTAATGTCTGAGATTCATTTCTCTGTGATGGCTGGTCATCCAGGTACCTTTGGTACCAGAGATTTGGTGAGTCAGTCTTTTTGGTGGCCTGCCTTATCTCGTGATGTCAGGAATTTTGTGCAGTCCTGTGGGACTTGTTCTCGGTCTAAGCCCTGTTCTCGTGCTAGTGGTTTGTTGATGCTTCTGCCGGTGCCCAGGAGGCCATGGACCCATATCTCAATGGATTTTATCTCTGATCTCCCTGTCTCTCAGAGAATGACTGTTATTTGGGTGATCTGTGATTTTCTAAGATGGTCCATTTTGTACCACTCCCAAAGTTGCCATCTTCTTCTGAGTTGGTGCCCTTGTTTTTACAAGTGGTTCATTTGCACGGGATTCCTGAGAACATTGTGTCGGACAGAGAGGTCCAGTTTGTTTCCAGATTTTGGAGGGCTTTTTGTTCCAAACTGAGAATTCAGTTGTCTTTCTCCTCTGCATTTCATCCTCAGACTAATGGGCAGACTGAGAGAACAAACCAGACGTTGGAGTCCTATTTGTGATGTTTTATATCTGCTGATCAGGATGATTGGGTCTCATTTTTGCCCTTGGCCGAATTCGCGCTAAACAATAGGGCTAGTCCTGCCACTTTGATGTCTCCTTTCTTTTGTAACTTTGGGTTTCATCCTCGATTTTTTGGGGGGCAGGTTGAAGCTTCTGCCTGCCCAGGTGTGGATTCTGTGGTAGAGAGAATGCAGCAGATTTGGGACCAAGCAGTGGATAAGTTGTCCCACTCTCAGGAAAAGGCCCAACGGTTTTCCAACCGGCATAGGACCATTGGTCCCCGGTTTAAAGTGGATGATATGGTTTGGTTGTCCTCAAAAAATATTCCCACGAAGGTTGCATCTCCAAAATTTAAGCCAAGGTTTATTGGACCTTATAAGATTTTGGAAATCCTTAACCCCGTTTCTTTTCATTTGGCTCTTCCAGTTACGTTTATGATTCATAACGTCTTTCATAAATCTTTGCTGAAAAGGTTTGTGGAGCCAGTCATTCCCATGGCAGCGCCCCCTGACCCTGTACTGGTTAAGGGTAATTTGGAGTATGAGGTAAAGAAGATATTAGATTCTCGTCTGGCTAGACGGAGACTTCAGTACTTGGTCAAGTGGAGGGGTTATGGCCAGGAGGATAATTCTTGGGTCTCTGCTTCTGACATGCATGCCAAGAGATTGATTCGTGCCTGTCACCAGGCCCATCCTGATCGGCCTGGTGGGGTGGATGAGTTTTCGGTGATCCCTCCTCAAGGGGGGGTACTGTTGTGAATTCTCTTGCTCGGAGTTCTGAGCCGAAGCTCCCTCTGCTCCCTCGTGGTTGCTGAAAGTAGTGGAGCTGGCCAGGTGGATGGAGGTTCCCCACCTGACGACGATAATTGTAAACCTGGGATTACTGGCTGGGAGCATATAATTGAGTTGACTGCTCTTGGAGGTTGCCGGTGATCCTCAGTGTGCATTTGGAGCTCTTTTCTCCCCTGCCCAATCTGCATGGTTCAGCAAAGTGATTCTTTTGCTAATCATTTGCATCTGATCTGGTTGTAACTTTTTTTGCTTTTTGTTTTGCTGCTAGGGTTCAGCGTTCTCCCTGCTGGGGGCAGCGCTGGGCCCTGCTTCATATGTTGCAGCTTGTTCAGTCCCCTGTTATGTTAGTATCTTTTTGCTTGCTGCCAGTTTATACCAGAGTGTTGATCTAGTGGGGGTGAGATCGTGCGGTCTTAGGTTTTTTTTGCATATCAGTAGTGTTGGACTTTTTTAGGGTTTTGTGCGTGATTGCAGACAGTATCTTTTCTATCCTGTCCTGTCTAGACAGCTTGGACCCCACCCTTTGCTCAGTCTGTTCTCCGCCTGTGTTTGTGTCTCATCTTGTCTCACCGACAATATATGTTTGGGGGCTGTCTATACCTTTGGGAATTTGCTCCGGGGCAGTTTAGATTTCATCTTTCTGTCTTTAGGCTTAGTTAGTCCTCCAGCTGTGACGAGGCATCTAGGGCATCGTAGGAAAGCTCCACGGCTATTGCTAGTTGTGCGGATAGGATCAGGGGTCTGCAATCCGCTTAGTTACCAACCTCTCTGGCCTTCTGGTGGCATAGCCTGTTCCTGCCATCCTCCTCGGTGACCCATTCATAACAGGGCACTAAGGATTGTCCAGTGGCGAGGGTAGTCTTTGAGACAGGCTGGGACATTGCGGGACAGGATGTCGCAATAGTCCTGAATCTGTCCTGTCCAGTGGTTATAGGCCGGGACTCTAGACTGTTCTCTGGCTTGTGGGAGAGGGGAGTTCCTCTACAGCAGGGGGATGGAGACCTTTCTACTGTTGGGCTGGCAGACATTGAGATGGTGATGCCTCCTACAGTGGACAGGTCAGATATAGGAGTGACCGGAGGAAGGGGTGCGTCTGCCCAACTGACGGACATGTGTCGTGACATTATTGATGATGAGATGGGAGATAAGACAACTGTAGCGGACACACAGTTAGAGGCTAACCGGAGGGTTCATTCGGCTGATGGGGGTGACTCAGACTCCGGGGTTGACTGTGGCTCTAAGTTAGAAAGGGAGCACAGACTGAGGAGCTGGAGAAGGAAGTCTCTGAGCTCAGAGGTCACCTGGCCACGTGGCAAAGTATGAATAAGACCCTCAGGGAAGATGTGGAAGTGCTCAAAGAAGCAGTAAGAGATCTTCTGCGGGAGAAGTTGGTTTTGAAGACTTACAGCGGCCGAGCATGAGTGATAACAAGACGGAACTGCCAATATCCACCTTGGCAAAGGGTCTCAAAAAGGGTAAATTTCATGAAGATTTTGAGCTAAGAGCTGAAGAAGACAGTCACCAGGTCGGGACAACTGTAAACTTGGAGCCATCTGTCCAGGAAGAGAGTGAGCCCACGATCTTCAAGTGCGTGATCGAGGTATCCGAAGACGGGCAATAAGCCTGTACTGGTGAAGGTGTGCATGAGGCTTTTAAAAAGGCGGTCCAAGCATGTAGTGTGAACTGGGCACCAGAGACAAAACAGTACTATCAGCCAAGGAAGACACAACAAAGCAGGTAGCTGTCCTGACAGATATGCATCTGCAATGTCTCCACGCTAAACAGATGTTCAGGTGGAGTAATGTGAAAGCTGCTTGACGTCTAGAGCTGGCAAGGGAAACTAAGAATCGGCTGGGCTTGGGGGAAGAATTAATTCCGGTACCCAAATATCTGGTGGAGAGAGTCGTTGGAATGCTCGGTAAAGTAATGCAGGACCTTGTGAATATCTCCGGTGTGGCAAGGGTGAGGATCCCTCCTGATGGTGAAGTCCAGGTATCTGGTGAAGAGGGCATGATTCCCATCATTGTGGTTAGCTCCATGGAAAGCCTGAGGAACTTCCAGAAGCTCTTGGAATACCGAGTAATGTACCTGCAGGAGATAGAGCAGTTGAAACTGGACCGACTACGGATTAATAAAGAGATGCAGACATCATGTGGCGGCCGCCTTCAACCCAAGGTATAAGGACCCGAAGGGATCCTCCAAAAAGTGAAATGGCAGGTCGCCGAAGACTGTTAGCCAAACGTGAACGTCGAAAATCTGCAAGTGGCAGTTCTTCTCACAGTATGAGACTGAGAGACCTAGACAGTAGCTCCTGTGATGTACTACATGGGTCAGACCAGACAGGAGGCTTGACTCTATGTAAGACTTTTGACCGCACCAACCGGGAGAGCCGGTCGTCGAGAGAAAAGTCGGGGGACGGAGCAGACAGGGAAAGTGTGGAGACTAAAGAGTCTGGTCATGCAGACGGACATTGACTGGAAGGCCTAAACCCAAGGCTGATATACTGACCGCTGGGGATGGGGGAGGCCTAACGTAAATATGATGCCGTATGATGCCCAAAGCAGACGGAGACGGTCCTCTCGACTTGTAGGGCAAGGTGACATGGGTGCCCGGTCTCGAGACCCATGGGTGATATCAAGTGTTCAACCCCACAAGTTTGAACAGAGGGGGGAGGTATGTGGTGCAGTGACCACTGTGACAGCTGGGGGGCGCTGTATGGGTCATGCACACAGGCATATTCATTGTGGGAATGGAGATAAGATGAACTCCAGGATTGTAAATGACTGTTATATATCCCAGGGTGGGTCGCCCTGGGATGGAAGCTTGAACGTGTGTTGATCAGCAGAGGTACTGCTGAGGTAGGTTTTTGTTACAGTGTATCAGGGAGAGCTTCCAGGTGGCTGGTAAGACAGGTGGAACCAGTCACCTACAAACTCAAACAGGGGCGTGTGTCTTAACGCCCATAGTAAGCCTGTATATATGTGTGTATGGCTGGGTGTCTGAAATAGGACCTGCAATGAGGTCATAGCTATGTGATCCGGTGGGCGTGTCTACGGACCATATAAGGTGACCAGAGTAGGTCACAAGAGAGAGTGCCTGGATCTGATTGGTCCATGTGGAAAGGTTCCGGCCGACGTGCTGGAAGAGGTGCTGCCTTCCTGAGGAGCACGTGCGAAGGCCACTGACCCGGGGAGGCCTGTGTATAATGGCCTGTGTGTGTGACAGTTCCCAGGAGGGAATGGACATCCGAAGTGAGAAGCAACTAAGAGGTAACCCTGGATAGGGGGAAATAACAATGAGGCTATAGAGCCTGATTCCTGGACATTGCACAACCTGCGCGACCACAGGTCTGAGAGAGCGGAGCTCTATCATGAACTTTCTGTTGCTGGATATAAGCCTGTTGTAGTATATGGTTTATGCTGATTAATAAACCGCATGAACTGTTTATGTTGAAAAACCCGTGCCGGACCTGGTTAATCGACTGCCAAGCGAGAGTCCCCAAAATGAATAGCAAGTGCTACCTTACAATATATATATACACTCACTGGCCACTTTATTAGGTACACC
The DNA here is from genome assembly GCF_039654945.1 of Dendrobates tinctorius. Classification (NCBI taxonomy): domain Eukaryota; kingdom Metazoa; phylum Chordata; class Amphibia; order Anura; family Dendrobatidae; genus Dendrobates; species Dendrobates tinctorius. The sequence continues at coordinate 17,983,047 of NW_027361898.1, read as the reverse complement.
TGTCCAACTGTGTGTTAAGACTTAATTTCTAATCAGCCAATCACATGGCGGCAACTCAGTGCATTTAGGCATGTAGACATGGTCAAGACAATCTCCTGCAGTTCAAACCGAGCATCAGTATGGGGAAGAAAGGTGATTTGAGTGCCTTTGAACGTGGCATGATTGTTGGTGCCAGAAGGGCTGGTCTGAGTATTTCAGAAACTGCTGATCTACTGGGATTTTCACGCACAACCATCTCTAGGGTTTACAGAGAATGGTCCGAAAAAGAAAAAAAATCCAGTGAGCGGCAGTTCTGTGGCCGGAAATGCCTTGTTGATGCCAGAGGTCAGAGGAGAATGGGCATACTGGTTCGAGCTGATAGAAAGGCAACAGTGACTCAAATTGCCACCCGTTACAACCAAGGTAGGCAGAAGAGCATCTCTGAACGCACAGTGCGTCGAACTTTGAGGCAGATGGGCTACAGCAGCAGAAGACCACACTGGGTACCACTCCTCTCAGCTAAGAACAGGAAACTGAGGCTACAATTTGCACAAGCTCATCGAAATTGGACAGTAGAAGATTGGAAAAACGTTGCCTGGTCTGATGAGTCTCGATTTCTGCTGCGACATTCGGATGGTAGGGTCAGAATTTGGCGTAAACAACATGAAAGCATGGATCCATCCTGCCTTGTATCAACGGTTCAGGCTGGTGGTGGTGGTGTCATGGTGTGGGGAATTTTTTCTGGGCACTCTTTGGGCCCCTTGGTACCAATTGAGCATCGTTGCAACGCCACAGCCTACCTGAGTATTGTTGCTGACCATGTCCATCCCTTTATGACCACAATGTACCCAACATCTGATGGCTACTTTCAGCAGGATAATGCGCCATGTCATAAAGCTCGAATCATCTCAGATTGGTTTCTTGAACATGACAATGAGTTCACTGTACTCAAATGGCCTCCTCAGTCACCAGATCTCAATCCAATAGAGCATCTTTGGGATGTGGTGGAACGGGAGATTCGCATCAGGGATGTGCAGCCGACAAATCTGCGCCAACTGTGTGATGCCATCATGTCAATATGGTCCAAAATCTCTGAGGAATGCTTCCAGCACCTTGTTGAATCTCTGCCACGAAGAATTGAGGCAGTTCTGAAGGCAAAAGGGGGTCCAACCCGTTACTAGCATGGTGTACCTAATAAAGTGGCCAGTGAGTGTATATATCTATATATATATCTATATATGAAACTGAATGTGTGTGTGTGTGTGTGTGTGTGTGTCACCAACCAATCACGAAGCATCTTTCATTTCAACAGAGCTGTTCAAAAGAAGCTGAGCTATGATTGGCTGCTATGAGCAACAGTTTTCCATGCAACCAATCACTAAGCATCTCTCATTTCACCAGAGCTGGTTAAAAGAAGCTGAGCTGTGATTGGTTGCTATGAGCAAGTTTTCCCACTTGACAACACCTCAGCAGACACTGACATGGTGGGAGAAATCTAGCATCTTCGGGAACATAAGCTCCCAGCCATTGTCTGCCCCCCAAAAAGAAGCCGAGAGCACATGACAGAAATGAATGCCCCCCTCCTGTGCCCATATACACATCACACATCCTCTATCATAAAGGCACATCTTCCCTCTTAAAGGGATCATTGGTATGGAAGTCAGAGCAAATCCATCCAGCGCTTTGGTTTTGACCCCAGGCCTCTCTTAAAGGGATCTCCGGTATGGAAGTTAGGACCGTTCCACTCAGCTCTGTGGTTCTGTTCCCAGTTTCTCTTAAAGGGATCATTGGTAAGGAATTAGGACAAATCCACTCTGCGCTTTGGTACTGACCCCATGCCTTTCTTAAAGGGATCTCCTGTATGGAAGTCAGGGCAATTGCCTTCAAGTGCTCTGGTACTGACCCCAGGCTCTCTTAAATGGATCTCTTGTATGGAAGTTAGGGTAAATCCCTCAGCACTCTGATTCTGACCCCATGGTTCAATTAAAGGGATCATTGGTATGCAAGTCAGTGCAAATCCACTCAGCGTTCTGGTTCTGATCCCAGGCTCTCTAAAAAGGATCCCCGGTATGGAAGTTAGGGCAAATCTACTCAGTGCTCTGCTTCTGACCCAAGGCCCCTCTTAAAGGGATCCCCAGTATGGAAGTGAGGGCAAATCCACTCTGCGCTTTGGTACTGACCCCATGTCTCTCTCAAAGGGATCTCCGGTATGCAAGTTATGGTAAATCCCTCAGCGCTCTGATTCTCACCCCAGGCTTTTATTAAAGGGATAATTGGTATGAAAGTCAGGGCAAATCCACTCAGCGCTCTGGTTCTGATGCCAGGCCTCTCTTAAAGGGATCCCCGGTATGGAAGTTAGGACCGTTCCACTTAGTGCTCTGGTTCTGACCCCAGGCTGACTGGATGATGTGGGATATTAGGGAAAGTAGTCCTGTGGCTCTGGCTGATGGGATGATGTGGGCTATTATTGGAAGTTGTCAGGTGGCTCTGGCTGATGGAATGATGTGGGATATAAGGGGTAGTAGTCTGGTGGCTCTGGCTGACGGGATGATGTGGTATATTATGAGTAGTAGTCCGGTGGCTCTGGCTGATGGGACGATGTGGGATATTAGTAGTCCGGTGACTCTGGATGACGGGATGATGTGGGATATTATAGTGAATGTGGCTATGCGGAGTGGGCGGGGCTCTACACTCAGCTTTAAATATATATGTATATATATATACACTCACTGGCCACTTTATTAGGTACACCATGCTAGTAAGGGGTTGGACCCCCTTTTGCCTTCAGAACTGCCTCAATTCTTCGTGGCAGAGATTCAACAAGGTGCTGGAAGCACTCCTCAGAGATTTTGGACCATATTGACATGATGGCATCACACAGTTGGCGCAGATTTGTCGGCTGCACATCCCTGATGCGAATCTCCCGTTCCACCACATCCCAAAGATGCTCTATTGGATTGAGATCTGGTGACTGAGGAGGCCATTTGAGTACAGTAAACTCATTGTCATGTTCAAGAAACCAATCTGAGATGATTCGAGCTTTATGACATGGCGCGTTATCCTGCTGAAAGTAGCCATCAGATGTTGGGTACATTGTGGTCATAAAGGGATGGACATGGTCAGCAACAATACTCAGGTAGGCTGTGGCATTGCAACGATGCTCAATTGGTACCAAGGGGCCCAAAGAGTGCCCAGAAAAAATTCCCCACACCATGACACCACCACCACCAGCCTGAACCGTTGATACAAGGCAGGATGGATCCATGCTTTCATGTTGTTTACGCCAAATTCTGACCCTACCATCCGAATGTCGCAGCAGAAATCGAGACTCATCAGACCAGGCAACGTTTTTCCAATCTTCTACTGTCCAATTTCGATGAGCTTGTGCAAATTGTAGCCTCAGTTTCCTGTTCTTAGCTGAGAGGAGTGGTACCCAGTGTGGTCTTCTGCTGCTGTAGCCCATCTGCCTCAAAGTTCGACGCACTGTGCGTTCAGAGATGCTCTTCTGCCTACCTTGGTTGTAACGGGTGGCAATTTGAGTCACTGTTGCCTTTCTATCAGCTCGAACCAGTCTGCCCATTCTCCTCTGACCTCTGGCATCAACATGGCATTTCCAGCCACAGAACTGCCGCTCACTGGATTTTTTTTCTTTTTCGGACCATTCTCTGTAAACCCTAGAGATGGTTGTGCGTGAAAATCCCAGTAGATCAGCAGTTTCTGAAATTCTCAGACCAGCCCTTCTGGCACCAACAATCATGCCACGTTCAAAGGCACTCAAATCACCTTTCTTCCCCATACTGATGCTCGGTTTGAACTGCAGGAGATTGTCTTGACCATGTCTACATGCCTAAATGCACTGAGTTGCCGCCATGTGATTGGCTGATTAGAAATTAAGTCTTAACACACAGTTGGACAGGTGTACCTAATAAAGTGGCCAGTGAGTGTATATAAATGTATTGTAGGGATTCAGACTCGCTTAGGTGCGGCGGGAGTCAAACATGAGGCACGTTCCTTTAAAATTTCACAGGGTTTATTACTCCATAAACCAGAGACAGCACATAAACAGTCCTTAGCTGGGCTGTGTTCCCTCAGGTCCTGTGCACACAGGTCAGGGCAATGTCCAGAGCAGCGCTCTATCTGCAGCCGCAGACACAGGAAGGCTTCTCCTTCCTTGGAACACAGACCACTCTCTGTAGTGTCCCACCTGGACACATGGAAGTCTGTCCACACTCTGCCAGACTTCCTCACAGTCTCCCTCACATGTGCCAAACACCTTAATTACATAGCCCTGTAACCACACCCATAGGTGAGGTATGGATCACATGAGCTGGTCACATGGTCAGGACTTCACCACATGTCCTGAACATACACATATCTTCAGGCAAAACGGAGTACATTCCGCACCCAGTGCACTAAATGACATCTTTAGTGCTCATGTACACTATAGGCAAAATACTCCGGGTTGCATCGCAGGGAGCATCCCTCCATGTGACATATCTCCCATTAACCACGCGATCACCTGTCACACCACATATCCCCCTCCTCTGCCTAAAGCCGTGGGGCTTGGCACTTTCTATTACTCGACCAGAGATCCTTCTCGGTCGTCTCTGCCAGTCAAATCGTCTATCAAAGTCAGGCCCTGCTAGTGAACTCTTCAGTAGGCGTCCCTTATCGGACTCTGTCTTGTTCTTTGATAAAGATGGGCCCACGTCAGACCACCCGCATCCCCGGCGGTCAGTATGGTGTTGCGACTCCCTTGCCCCCATACCTCTTGTCTGGACTGACTCTTTGTCACCACGTCTTCTACAGGGTCTCCTGCCTAGGTCACTCAGCTCTGAGCTAACTGAGGCATCACTACTTCCTCTTCCATCAGGCCACCTACTGTCCTCTCTCTGCTGGCCATTTCTCCTAAGGTCTATAAGGTCCCGAGAGCAGCCCTTCCATTTATCTCTATGTACTCTCTTATCTCCATCTTTAGGACTTCCAGTCTTAAGTGAACCTCTTTGTCTTTCTATACCGCGAGTTGAAGGAGGTGGCCATCTTCTTTCCATTTCCTCCAGCTCTCTACTGATCTGCTTCCTCTCAAGTCTTAGCTGCTCTACTTCTTTCAGGTATGACACGCGATACTCCAGGAGCATCCGGATATTCCCAAGGCTCTCCATGGACCCAACAATGAGGAATGGAACCATCCCATCTTCATCCTTGTCCTGGGCTTCGTCATCAGCCGGAATCCTCACTCTCATCACGCCAGACCTGTTCACCATGTCCTGCATCACTTTCCCAAACCTTCCGATGACTTTCCTCACCAGACCTCCGGGCACTTGAATGATGTCTTCTGCAATGCCCTGCTGACTTTGAACTTTCCTCACACACTCTAGACATCGAGCGGCTTCTTTTTTTCCCAACAGGATCATCTGCCTTGTGCGGAGGCATTGTAGATGCATATCCCTCAGGATAGTAACCCGCTTCCTTGTGACTTCCTTAGATGACAGTATGACCAGCTGCTTCGTCTCTGGTGCCCAGATCACACTACATGCTTCTATAGCCTTCCTAAAGGCCTCATGCACACCTTCCTCAGCACAGGCTTCCTGCATGTCTTCTGGTACTTCAATTACAACCTTGAAGGTCGTGGACTTGCTCTCATCCTGAACAGATGGCTCTGGGTTCCCTACGGACACTTCCCTCAAGATATCTGTCACGATTGGATGACTGTCTTGTGCAGCCCTTGGCTCACCATCTTCCTGAGATTTACAGTCTTCAGGACCCTTTTCCAAGATGGGCTTTGGCAGTTCTGCCTTGCTATCAGGCGGGCACGGCTGCTGTACGTCTTCGCCCATCCACTTCTCCCGTAGAAGACCTTTTCCTACTCCACTGAGTTCTTGCAGAACTTTATCTCGCTCCTCTGCCAGGTAGCGACGCTCATCCTCTCTCCTGAGAATCTCCTGTTGATACTTCTCTTGGGCCTCTCTGAGCACCTCAATATCTTCCAACAGGGTCTTGTTCATGGTTTTACACGCTGACAGGTGACCTCTGAGCTCAGAGACTTCCTTCTCCAGCTCATCCACTCTGTGCTCAGTCACTTGTCTCAGTGCTTTGCCTGCCAAGAGCTCGGACTCTAGGTGGTGCAACCGCTCCACCTGCGCGGAGTTGGCGACTTCCAGACTCGCCACCTTCAGACACACCCTCGCCAGCTGCTGACACATCTTTTCGCGCCCTTGCTCCAAGTCTCGTAGGTGCGCTTCTACCTGGGGCAAACTGTCATTACACTGGATTCGTGCTTCTGTCTGACAAACACTGTCTTCAGCCCTAGTGGTTGCTACTGGCAATAACATATTACAGTCACGCCTGGTACCTGTGTCACACCCCACCGCATGGGAAATGTTCATGTTGCTCTCTGTTCGGGTGTCAGGTCCACTCTTTTTAATTACCACACCACTATCAGTCTCTCCCTGGTACCCGTCAGGTGACATGTCCGTAAGTGGGGCCGACGCACTGTTCTCTCTGGTCATGTTTAACTTAGGCCTGTCAACTTTAGGAGGCGGACTTTTCACACCATTACCTCCGATACACATTATATCAACAGACACTTCTCCTTTTGTCCACCAGTCCCACAGGGCTTCTAAGTCCCGCCCTATTACCATAGTATACTGTAAGTCTGGGTCTACTGTCACTACATGGTACGTGGAACTCTCAGTCGTGTCAATGTAGAGGTATGCTGTCAAAAGTTCTTTATCGTCCCCACCAAAGCCATTCACTCTCGTCACCGTCCCAGGCGACACAGAACGTCCAGGAGAGGTTTTTAGCACAGATACCGGACTCCCAGGGTCTAACAATCCCATCACCCGTTCTCCATCCAGCCAGAAGGGGCACTGTAGTGTCGGTTCACTGACCGAACTACTCACAATCGTCTCATCTCCCAGCCCACCATCCGTCATATCACGAGACGTCAGGTCCTTAAGTTGGGCAGTTGTACTTTTTCTTCTGGTCAGTTCTACCTCTGACCTGTCCATGTCAGGAGCCATCACTATCTCAGTGTCCGCTGGCCCCACAGTCGAAGCATCTCCATCGTCCGACAAAACATCATCAAACAGAACAAAGTCCCGGCCCCTCTCCCAGGCATAGACTAAGTCCCGTGGTATCCCTCCACCTTGGCACTCACCACCCTTGGTCCCCTCAAACACTACTCTGTCTACTGCGTAGTTCACCGTGACCCCGTGTTTACAGCGAACCCTGACGTTTTTCTCGGACAGAGAGAAAGTGAGAGGAGTTCCTGTCAGAGTCACCTGATTCTCTGATTCCAGCCGACCAAAGGCTCCTTCCCGGTGCAGCATCACTGTACACATCTGTGGCCCGTCATTACTACCTGGAAAGGATATTCCACATTCTGAAAAAGACCTGCACATACACTGCGGTACTCCAGACGTACCTACTGAGTCACCCAGTGCTGTCACTTCTTCAAACTTGGCCCCTTTCTGGACCACCACCCCGCTTTGGGTTTCCACCCCCTCCCGGGACTCCACCCCATTTTGGGTTACCACCCCAATTTGGGCCACCGCCCCCTTTGGGGACTCCACCCCTTTACGGGCTACCACCCCGATTTGGGCCACCGCCCCCTTTTGGGACTCCACCCCTTTACGGGCTACCTCCCCGATTTGGGCCACCGCCCCCTTTTGGGACTCCACCCCTTTTCGGGATCTCCCCATGTCTGTCCTGCAGAACCTCTTAGGCCACAGTTCACACAGTACAGTTTTTTTTTTTTTTCTTCAGGCTGGTACTGGCCCTTTAAGCACGACACCACTTCTTTCTGGCACTGCCTCAGCTCCTGCCGTCGCTCACAAGCAGCTGCTGGTGTCTCTGCAGCTCCTGCTGCGTCATCTTCGTGGACCCGCCGATCCACCGGAAGCCACTTGTTGCCCTCAAAAGGAAGAAAAAACCACAAAAGCGCGCCCATAGGGCCTTACCAGTGCAGGTATAATGGGTATAAGGACATAATACAGGGTACTCACCCTTTATAGTTGTGTAAAGCCACAACTACTGTATCCGCTTAGATATATGTAATAAAGCTGCAGCAGGATGGTGTAGACAGACAGCGTCTGCTACCAATGCTCAAATAGGAGATTCCAAAAAGAAAAAACATCAGGTCCCCGCGCTGCGAGACCTTCGTGACGCCCTCACCACAGCAAGCACTTTCGGGGTTTTTTTTTTTTTTTTTTTTTCAGAGAAACGAGGAGAAAAAAAAAAAAAAAAACACAAGCACAGTCTCTCACTGACTCTGGTCAGTGCAACACGGATTCCTGTCCGTTACCTGCTGGTTTCAGCCACACAGGTTCTCGGGTACCTCTTCTCCTCATAGGCATCCCACAAATCTCCATACAGTCATTTCCTCTGACCTCGGTCAGTATTACTCACGATTTTCCATACCGTCTGTGCTCCTGGGAATCGCTGCCCGCAGTCTGTCACCAATTGTAGGGATTCGGACTCGCTTAGGTGCGGCGGGAGTCAAACATGAGGCACGTTCCTTTAAAATTTCACAGGGTTTATTACTCCATAAACCAGAGACAGCACATAAACAGTCCTTAGCTGGGCTGTGTTCCCTCAGGTCCTGTGCACACAGGTCAGGGCAATGTCCAGAGCAGCGCTCTATCTGCAGCCGCAGACCCAGGAAGGCTTCTCCTTCCTTGGAACACAGACCACTCTCTGTAGTGTCCCACCTGGACACATGGAAGTCTGTCCACACTCTGCCAGACTTCCTCACAGTCTCCCTCACATGTGCCAAACACCTTAATTACATAGCCCTGTAACCACACCCATAGGTGAGGTATGGATCACATGAGCTGGTCACATGGTCAGGACTTCACCACATGTCCTGAACATACACATATCTTCAGGCAAAACGGAGTACATTCCGCACCCAGTGCACTAAATGACATCTTTAGTGCTCATGTACACTATAGGCAAAATACTCCGGGTTGCATCGCAGGGAGCATCCCTCCATGTGACATATCTCCCATTAACCACGCGATCACCTGTCACACCACAGTATATATAGTCATTATAATTTGTTATAACTAACCGTACTGTACTTAGTTACTATGCCCGGGCAGTGCAGTGAGGGAGCCATGATCTGTCAGAAGCCATACAGATAAATATTTAATCACAGCACCACATGAAGACCCCCCCACAGGCCACCCCGGAGTTCAAGCATATCATTAATAATAATTTTATTTCTATAGCGCCAACATATTCCGCAGCACTATACATTATAGAGGGGACTTCTACAGACAATAAACATTACAGCATAACAATAAACACATAGATCAAAACAGATACTAAGAGGAACTCAAAACTGAAAATAAAGATTACACAACTGTTAGGCATCTGATTTCTGCGTTTACTCTGCAGGGATCCAGACCCTCACATTCTGCAGTCTCCTGCTGTTTATCTACTGCAGAGGAGATTGCCTTGCAGCAAATCTCTCCTGAGGCTAAGTCCTTCTGTCCTCCTACTGAGCATGCTCATGGGACGATCTCCCATTGGAGTTCAGGAGTCATGTGCTCAGATCCTGCACCAGATCTCATTGGTCCATCTCAGAGATCTGGAAGCTTGCAGAAGGTCCCGGCTGCTATAAAAGGCGCGCATGGCTGTTCCGCCATGCGCTAGTATAGTCTTACTTGCTGCTGTGTGTATGAGGACGGATGTATGATTCTGGTGAAAGACTTATTATAAAACCCCTTCCCTCTGATATTACGTATGAGGTTAAGGACTGAGTCTAGAATCAGCGCCAGCGCTCCTCTGCTGCAACATCCACAGCTGCTAGCGTCCGACATTGCGCTTGCGTCTTAGCTTTGTCGTTTAGTGGCAGTGTCCACGCAGCGCTGCAGTAGCAGCCCTCCTTAGCATCCGCAGCTGTGACGCTGCACACACGGTAGGTCTAGACGGACGTAGTACCGCCGTCTTGGGTTACTCCTGTGACCTGATACCATGTGTGTATTTATACTGAGTACTGTGATCTCAACAGACTCAGTCTTTTGTATTTGTATTTATTTAGCATCTCTGTGACTTAACAAGAGATTGCTCTGCGCACCTAGGTGACGCTTAACCCTGTGTGTGTAGGGAAGGTGACCTGACGGACGGACTTGTCAGCAAGTAGGGAGGAGGGTTTGCACAATTTAGGCAGATAGCAGTTATGACAGTGGGGAAACAGCTAGGAAAGTGTAGGTGACGTGCAGTACCTTGGGTTGACCACTAGATGGCAGGGAGGAGTGTAAGTTCAGGACTTAACAGCAGTTTAGGGCTTTAGAAACTGTTGGTCATGGGGGGCGGAGTTACAGGGAACCGGGAAAGGAAAGTTCCAGTCCCCGGGAGGTGCTCAAGAGACAAGGAGTCTGTGACAGTTTGTGTGCTGTGAGGAGAGCCAAACCAGGGGACTGAGGAGAGAGAAAGTCAGGGGGGTGGTCCTGACATGACTTACCGCAGTACAGACGAGGCCCCGGGGAAAATCATACCGTATTGAAGATGAAAACTGACCAGTAAAAGTGCTGATGGTGTACGGGCCTAAGGCGGCCACAGTGACTGTGCTGACAGGATCGTCGCTCAGTGAAAAAGGGACGGTACGTCTGTTTACGTCCCTGGTGGAAAAGTACGGTGTGGGTAGCGAGGCCTGGAAACAGAGGCCCGTGAAGGTATTACGTGTACTGCTGAGGCGGTCATTCGGACGGTAAGGAATAAACTTGGACCTGTTGTACCTGAAACCTGCCTCCATCTTTTGTCTGTGACGTCTCTGCGTGGTATACAGAGGGACCACCCCCCAGCCCGGCCCACGACCCTACATGCGCATCACCGCCGTATTGCTCCTGCCACCACTTAGCAGAGGTTATATCACCTACTGCACGGTGGACCCCGAGAGGTGAACGCACTTTATTAATATTTTTATTTAGTGCGTTCCGCCGTTCCTAACACACAACCACAAGGCGGATTTCAGCAACCAAGGTATCATCGTAATCAGTATAACAGCGCCGACCTGACACTGTCTGTAGGTTACTGTGTACAATCCTGCTGACAGACTCCCTTTAAATTAATGGAGATTTTACTTCAGTCTTTGTTATAGTTTATACAAAGTCTTTGATAAGAATTTGATACATATGAAAGTGAAGCAGTCAAGTTTTGTGGCGATAATGTGTATAATTCTTCTCTACATCGAATTTGACAAAGAAATGGCTGCTCTGATGATGGAAAAGCAGAATAAACTATTTTAACACGAAGGAATAAGTTCAAAGCTGAAGTTTTTATAGGTATGATAGATAACCTCCAGAGTGGACTGAGTCAACGTCTTAGAGCATATACAGATGTTTGTTCAAAATTTTGGCTTTTTATAAAATTTGCCAACTTTCTCCATTGTAGATTAAAAAAGCTGGAAACAATCTTGTTTGTTCTTTTCCAGAAAACATAATGCTACGTGTAATTGAAACAGATTTAGTTCAGTTTTCCAAATTTTTATCCACCACCTTATAAGAGAGAAGACCTTGAAAAATGAATTGTTTGAACCTCCTTTGCTTCTATTTCTACATGAGTATAGTCTTATTCAAACATTTTATAGTACTGAAATTATACTTAGAATATATGTGAGTATGATGGTGTCAAGCTGTACGAACAAGAGGTCATTCTCCCAGCTGAAAAGGATAAAAAAAAATAGTTGAATTGCCCTTCATTTTTAAGTATTAAATGCAATCTTTTGAAAACCCTTGACAAGTCCAAAATAATATAATTGACAAATACAGCACCAAGAAATGTAAGAAAAAAAATTAATTTGTATTAATGTCTAATGTTTTGTGTGCACATCCGATGTCACTGAGCATTGCTAGGGAGGCTACAATAAGCAAAGAGCCGGTGGCAATGTCGCACTTGGAAATAATGTACCTCACGCCGACAGAGGTGTGATAACATGATTAGTGGGATGATAATCTGGGGAAAACAGCCCCGCAAAAAAAGGCCCCGTCACACACAGCGATATCGCCAGTGAGATCGCCGATTTTGTGACGCCACAGCGATCTCACCAGCGATATCACTGTGTGTGACATGGATCAGTGACCGGCCCCCCTGCCGGGTATCGCTGATCGCGCTCCATCGTCCTGGGCAGTTTTTTGATCGTTGGTCTCCCACTGGCCAGCACGCATCGCTGCGTGTGGCAGCAAGAGACCAGCGATCAGCGACGCTGGTTTCCAAGGTAAACAGCGGGTAACTAAGAGCCGTGCGGCTCTTAGATACCCACTGTTTACATTGGAAACCAGCTTGCTTGCTGGTCCTGATTGCTGGAGGGGCTGTCTATGTGACAGCTCACCAGCGATCAGCTATGACCCAGCGATTCCATCCATGTCGGATCGTTGGTGGGATCACAGGGACATCGTTATGTGTAACGGGGCCTTTAGACACTCACTAATTAGTATATCGCAAGCCTTTTTATATAAATGATTTTAAGCATCAGTAGAAATCAATAAGCCATGAAAAAAGACCTGTTAAGAAGAATATAAAGGGATAATAAATCCATGGTGGAGGTTTGGAGAACCTGGGAAAGCTGAATGGTATCTTTAAAAAAACTTACTAGTTTAGAAAAAAAAGTGTTTTCACTTTTAATTTTACTTGCTGCATTCACAAGTAATTAGAATTCATATGCAAATGAGGCATTAAGTTCTCCGGGAATGACAAAACACTTAGGCTATGTGCACACGTTGCGGATTTTGATGCATTTCCGCAGCGTTTTTGGACGGGCGAAATTGCATCAAATCCGCAGTGTAGTGCACCTGTAAGGGGGTGAAACACAGGAAGAGCCGGGGGGGGGGGGTTGCCTCCTCTGCTCTGTGCCCGGAACCATTGAGCAGAACAAGGTTCCCCGGGGGGACAGAAAAAAGGCCTGGTACAGCAAACTCCAAACACAACAAATCAGCAAAAAAAAAAAAAAAAAAAAACATCTGTCAAGCATGGTCTTGGAACAGTAATGATTTGGACTTGTTCTGTATACCAGGGTATTCTAAAATGAAATGTAAGGCCATCTTCTCAAAAGCTAATGCTTGGCAGAAATAAGGACATATAACAGGACACTTATCCCAAGCAAATCTACTGTACATGAAAATGGCTGGAAAAGACAACAAGGAGTTGTAATGGCCCAGTCAGAGTCCAGACATCAACCCAATTGAATTGCCGTGGTGGGAACTTAAGAGAACTTGTGCACAAATAAATTACTACAAACCCCCAATAAGCTTAAGTAACGTTGTAAAAAAGAGTGAGCTAGAATTCCTCCATGCGATGTGAAAGTGATAAAGTCATAAGGAAAATTATTACTTCAAGTTATTGCTGCTATAGGCTACAAGTTATTGATGTTATTGATGATGCTGCTGCATTCTAGTCTAGATTTTTGTTTATTTCTATCTTCATAATTCGATATTATTGGATAGTGCTTGTAAAATCAAGCAATTTTGAAATCCACTGCTTTTTAAAATTTTCATCCATTCTTGAGATATGAAGACTTTTTGAAAACACTGTACTGAAGATGGCTGAGATTAGGTGCTAACTGCACACTTTAGCAGGTTTAAAACAGTGCTTACAAGTTTGAGAGAAAAGCAGGGGTCCGGCAGCATCTCCTCCAAAGGCCTTACTAGTTTGGCCATTTCGGCTCGGGGCTTCAAGGCGATATCTTGGTCTTCCAGGTTGACACAACGCACCAGGATGGTCCCGTCCCACACCGTGGCCAGGGAGCGGGCTACCAGTATGCCAGGGTGCAAGCGCTCTGAGTAGCATGGTTCCACCTGCACCTCCACGCCCTCCAGTGGCATCGGGGCGCGGATCGGCAGGGCCATCACCGTCTGCCCTTGAGGAAGCACGAGTGGGGGAGCCGCCGGTGCGATGACTTTGCCCAGGCCTCACCCTCCTGGCACTCCTGGAGCACTCGCGCCTCCCGCACCAACCGCTGGAAGACCTGCCCTTGGGCTGTGCGAGAACCCCAGTGGCTCAGAGTCTCTTGTGTGGGCTCATTGAAGAGGAGGTTGCCGAACTCTCGTAGTATGTTCATACCCAGAGTAACCGGATATTTGCTATTTGTGTCTCCCTGAGTCAGGACCACTCCCCGGTGGCCGAGTGATTTGGAACTGGTAGCTGGTTGGCGGCTACCAACTTTATCACAGACCCCCACTGAGGTCTCACTGCTTCGGGAAAATGCTGCCGAAAATAAGTCTCTGGCATGGTCGTTACTTGCGATCCCGTATCTACTAGGCATCGTACGGCACGGCCTTCGACCTCTGCCCATACCACTGGACACCGCGTGACCAGGTCTTCGTGACTTCCACCACTCCGTTTGGTGGGCTCTGGCTCCGACTCCGGGCAACGTCTCCACGGCTCAGGGTCCTTAGCTCTTCTTGGCCAGCGGGGCGGGTTTCTCCTGGAACGTGGGCACTCTCGGGCGGAGTGTCCCAATTCTCCACAATCGTAACAGGCGAATGGTCGTGGGGACCAACTTGGGTAAGGGCCGCGATGGTTCATGCCTCCTTTACCCAGCCCTGGCCGACTCCTTGTGGCCTCTTTCTTGGCTTCGGCCAATTCACCTTTAATACTCTGTATCTCTTGCTTCACCTCTTGTACCCAGTGGGGTTCGCACAGGGCGCTTACGGATACTTCGATACTCCGAGCCATCCCCACAGGGACTGTCATTTCCTGCTCCTGTTCCCAAACACGTGCCTCCTTCCCTATCTCTGAAAAGGTCAGATGTGGGTCCACTCGCACCCGCTCTCGCAAAGCCTGTCTCGTCAGGGTGTCTCGTAACCCAGTCACTTTTGCTGGGTCCATCCATGGTTCATTATTTTACATATACTTTGACCCTGCTGTGTTGCATGCTTCCATAATATAAGCTATAGTGTACGTTAAAGAAGCCCAACTCCCATCAAAGTTTTTATCTTATTAAATTTTGCAGTCAACATATTATATAGCACTGTGTACTTACAATTGCTCATTTTTCCCTTCTACCCATATAATTATTCTCTTTTCCATTAGATCTATGACATCATGTGAAAAAAAAATGACTAGCTGGTCCTTCTAAGCGCTACGTAGCAACAGGAGGTCATTTTACCTGCATGAGTCATAAGTCACTGCAAAAGTCCCTGGATGAGGAATTGAAGAGAGGAATGATTTTTGCAAGGACACATGACTTCTTGTTTCTACCTAGAGCAGAGAACAGAAGGATTATCTGGGTAGACAAGAAAAATGAGCAATTGTAAGTACAGTACATGATGTATAATATGATGACTGCAATATGTTAAGAGGACAAAAACTTTGATGGGAGTATTTCTTTAATAATGAATTCACATTTTCCCAAGTAACAACTCACGGTTTTGTATATTATTATTATTTTGCATTTATATAGCGCCATTTATTCCATGGCGCTTTACATGTGAAAAGGGGAAATATAGACAAGTATAGTAAACATGTGTAAGACAAGGGACACACAAGTACATAAGGAGAGGGGACCCTGCCCGCGAGGGCTCACAGTCTACAGTGATGGGTGAGGATATAGTAGGAGAGGGTAGAGCAGGTCATGCTGTGGTTCAGTAGACCGAGGATCATTGCAGGCTGTAGGCTTGTCAGAACAGGTCAGTCTTCAGGTTCTTCTTGAAGGTTTCCGTTGATGGTGAGAGTCTGACGTGTTGCGACAGGGAGTTCCAGAGTATGGGGGAAGCACAGGAGAAGTCTTGTATGTGGTTGTGGGAAGAAGAGATAAGGGGGGAGTAGAGAAGGAGATCTTGAGATGATCGAAGGTTGCGTGCGGGTAGGTACCTAGAGACCATGTCACAGATGTATGGAGGAGACAGGTTGTGGATGGCTTTGTATGTCATGGTTAGGGTTTTGAATTGGAGCCTCTGGGCGATAGGAAGCCAGTGAAGGGCCTGGCATAGGGGGGAGGCTGGGGAATAGCGGGGAGACAGGTGGATTAGTTGGACAGCAGAGTGTAGGATGGACTGGTGCGGAGCCAGAGTGCTAGAGGGGAGGCCAGAGAGTAGGAGGTTGCAGTAGTCGAGGCGGGAGATGATAAGAGCGTGCACTAGTGTTTTTTCGGTTTCGTGGTAGAGGAATGAGCGGATCCGGGAAATATTTTTGAGTTTGAAGCGGCAGGAGGAGGCGAGGGCTTGGATATGTGGTTTGAAAGAGAGCGCAGAGTCGAGGATCACCCCAAGGCACCGAGCGTACGGGACTGGGGAAAGAGAGCAGTTGTTGACATTGATGGATAGGTCTGGTGGAGGGGTTGAGTGAGATGGGGAAAAGATGATGAATTCTGTTTTGTCCATGTTCAGTTTGAGAAAGCGAGCAGAGAAGAAGGCTGAGATAGCAGACAGACATTGTGGGACTTAATTCAGTAAGGAGGCGAGGTCGGGTCCAGATAGGTAGATCTGAGTGTCATCGGCATAGAGGTGATTCTGCAAACCGTGGGATTCTATGAGCTGTCCCAAATCGAAGGTATATAGCCAATAGCGCGAAACACCGTGTCTGCAAATTGAGATTCTGATTTGGCTTTTATGCTAAGTCATATTAGAAGACTCGTTAAAGGGTTGTGACTTGTAGGATTGCTACTACCAACAGGTGGCGCTATAGAGTTCAAGTCCTCTTTTTCTCTGATGAGGCAATTTGTATATTATTTTCCCAGAGGAGCATTTCACGGCGAATAAGCCTCCTTACCTTGACAAGCCAGAGCTGGCATGTCACTCTCCACAAGGAGAAACCTTAGACCTCAGTCCAGAGCCTCTCACCTAGCCAAATCAGTTCTCATACTTTGCACTGAAATACCAACAAGACTGACAGACCAACATGATTCAATAACCATGCATACGGTTGGATTACTAAAGCCTATCATCAGTTACCACATAGAACTACACGAAGATTGATGATCAAAAGGCAATTATGTTATATATAAAAAATATAATTTTTATTTAGAACAACATTAAAAACACATATCACCAAATATTGGAACAGATGGGAACATACAAAGCATTTTGCTGCACATAATACTCAAGGACGCTGAGGTCCAGGAACAGACACCACCAATAGAGTATTAGGGCTAAAGAGGTGTTATACTTGGGTGTATCCCACAATATTATATCTTCCAGTGCAATGATATTGAAACTTAGCATAGACCTATCGGAGGCATCATATACCCAAACACCGCCTAATATGTGCTTTTAACAGGTGTAGTTTAGCAGGGTAACCGGAAAGAATTTTCCAATCTATCGCTCGAACAACTACCTGTAGTCAGAGACGAGAGCCAATAATGCGAAACACCCTGTCTGCAAATTGAGATTCTGATTTGGCTTTTATCCTAAGTCATATTACAAGACTCATTAAAGGGTTGATTGTGACTTGTAGGATCGCTACTACCAACAGGTGGCGCTATAGAGTTCAGGTCCTCTTTTTCTCTGAAGTGGCAATTTGCATATTATTTTCCCAGAGGAGCATTGCACGGCGAATAAGCCTCCTTACCTTGACAAGCCAGAGCTGGCATGTCACTCTCCACAAGGAGAAGCCTTATACACTAACCTGAGAGACTTCCTGACATGCACTGTGCATGACAGGAAGTTTCTCAGCTCTGGAGACCCGGAAGTCATCATTTTTTTGGATTGCAGTGTTCCAGGGGTTAAGGTGCTGGGAACTTTGAGAATCAGTTGACACCTGGCCGCGATCGGCCACGCTCCCCCCCCGTGAGCGTGGCCGATCGGCTATGATGTACTATCCTGTCCATGTGATGTAAAGCCCAAGCACATGGATGGGATAGTACATCTAATGGCAGAAAGGGGTTAAACAGCTCTGGTGAAGTGAAAGATGCTTAGTGATTGGTTGCTATGGGCAACACAGGTAGTGTAACCTGTTGTGGTCAAGAAGATGTGCCTATGAAATAGATATATTACATATTTATTATATATATATTAGATTAGATATTATATATATGTACAGTATATATTAGATATTTATTATATGGGGCTTTACGTGTGGAGTGAGTGTGGCTATGTGGAGTGGGCGGTGCTATGTGGAGTGGCCGTGACTTGAAACACACATACATTCATTTTTATATATAGATTATGTAATGGTATGGTAGTGTCAATTATGAGAGCAGTGTTCTTCAGTACCTGAGTAAAGTACATTTCTTGTAATGGTACATGGCAGCTGAAAGAAGTGTGGGAGAGCGGGTCCCCGCCGAGTGTCCGGGTCGGAACCAAGGCGACGTCACCTGGGTTCCGGGGGAAACTGTTTCCGGGGGACAGAGTTCAGGGACAGACCGTGGAGACCGACAGGTGGGCTGGGGGAGAAGCCAGTATAAAAGGGGAGGGGAACGCGAGTCACAGTGAGTCAGCAGAACGAGACAGAAGGAGCAGGAGACCGTGGGAGTGACTGAGAGCCAGAGTGACTCACTGGAGCCAGGAAGGTGGCCAGAGACAGGAGAGATACTCCCCCTGGACATGAGTGGAACGACGCCGAGACGACCGTCCGAGAACCGCTGCCTCGCGTCAACCAGCGGCCGCTGCCGCCTTCCTCCAGCCACCCTGCTTCTACCCGTGGCCGCGGCTAGTTCTGTGCCGTCGGCGGCCACTACTGTCCCGCTCCAGTCCGCGGCAAGGGCCGGGCTGTTGCTCGCCGCGGGTCCTCCGTTGCAGTCGCTGGCTGCGCAGGTGGCCTGCCAGCCGCCTCCCCGCATTGCCGCTGCTTGCCCCTATCCAGGGGCTGTGGCCCATCTGTCCAAGGACTCCTCCTGGGCCTGTTGTGCCCCTGCTTCACCGGAGCGTTGGAGCACTCGAAGACTACGAAAGATCTTCAGTGGCTGGGCCCAGCAGCTGCTACGCCGAAGAACCATCTTCCGGGATGCCGAGGGACGTCGAGCCGGTTGAGTGACACTATATAGTTAAGGACCCGTAGTCGGCCATACCACGGCCCTATAGTGACCGGCTTTGCCGGACTTAGTCGTGTTCATAGTTTTCCGTGTTGGCTTGTATTGAGCCCCTGTGAGGACAATTCCTGTTATTGTGGTCGGTTGCTTAGACTATCCCTGCGGATAGTTATCTATAAACCTATAAAAGTTGTTACCAAAAGCACAAAACCGTCTCGCGTCTCGACACTGCATCCTGCGAACCTGCTAGTTCCACAGATGCACCAAATTTATAGTTGTTACCTTTGACTCCCATTATAATCTGATGCTTCTGCTAAATCACAAGTTACTTTGATTAACACTGCAGCATATTATTTGATACCTTAACCCCTTACTGACATGACGTACTTCTGTTCTTACTCCATTAGCAACTATAATCACCTCTTTTTCAAGCCCAATTCTGCCAGGTTCTGCTTTGCCCATCTTCTCATGTGTAAAGGGGGGGCTAGATATGTCATATGCTTTCCTCCTTGATTGCTGTATATGTATATACAGTATGCAATATGTGTTATGTACTGTAATGCTGAAGTAATGTTGGGCCTAGATGTAGGGATAGCATAGAAGTTAGTATAGGATATGTAGTTTTGGGACACTAGAGGGCAATATAGAGTTAGAGAGATGTAGATTGAGGTAAGATAGCAATAGTTAAATGTTTAAGCCAATAGAATGGTTGGTGGGAGGAGTGACAGTTGGGTCAGGAGAGAGAGAAGAGAAGTTGGGTCAGGAGACAGAGAAGAGAAGTGAGAAAGAGGTCTGAAAAAAGTTTGATTCTTGGAGCACCCGAAGGGAAAGGCAACTGAAAGAGTCTCGGGTTAGCATCTGTGGGACACCGTCTTTGTCGGTCAGGGACCTAAGGTCCACTTGGAGACTGCAAGCGGCAGTCTGGTTCTTTGCCCAGAATGGGAAACGTAGATGGGGAGCACCTAGTGACAGCTAACGGGAGGATTCTGAAGGCCTTGGGTTGGGAGAACATGGTGCAGGACAAGAAGCAGCAGGGACAGACCAGGAACTGTGGAGAAGATGTTATGTTCATGCTTTGTGAAAATGGATGGACTGTAACTGTGTTGAAAGAACTTAATCCACATAAAGTTTTACAGAAAACGAACAAGGACTCTGATGACATTTGTGTGTGCTTGCAGTGCAATGGAACTCTGCATCCTGAAGAGTCTCCGGTCCCACAGGTGGGTGAAGCATTGTACACACGTTGCCCTAAAGAAAAAGAACACTCTGATTTTATAGTAACGGAGCGTCCGGGTGCGGAAGAGTTAAAACCCCTCATCACAGCTGGCACCTGGCCCCCGTTACACATGCTGAGGGCCTAATTCTTCACCCTTTTGGACTACAGCAGCATTGACCCTCCACCCTCCTCTTGACTGTAGCAGTATCTTCCCCCTTTACATCCCTCCATGGCTCCCAGAAACTATTTTCTTTAAAACGTTACATTAATTAATTTAAAAAGTGTAGAAGGATAATAAAATTGTAATTAAACTACTTGGGCAAGGGGGTAGGAAGGTGGGCAAATTACCTTTTTCTCAACTATTGTGCCTTACCTTATTAATTTCTTAAGTGTACCTATGCTTTGATCTATGTGGATTTGTATTTGACGGAATGTCATTTTGCATCCCGTCCAGTATGTCAGTAGATCCTTGGACATAAAGTACGGTTATTAGGATTATAAATTGATTGCAATATACCACTACTGGCGGCTAACATAGAAAAATAAAAAAAACAAAACACATACCATATGGATACAGCCTTCCCTAAACCGGCCTGATGACAAATGCGTTTCTAGCAGGAGGCAGCAGGCCCCATTAATAAAAGCAGGGGCCGCACAGGTGCAAACTACTGATAAAAACAGCCACCCACACATCTACAAGATTTCGGAGGGGTTGGCTGTCTATTAGGAAAAATTGTTCACCAATAGAGCTTGCGTAGAACGCCAGTCACACACTGCATCCTGCTAGAAGTGCACCTGTCATCAGTAAGGTTTTGGGAAGTCTGCATCCGTATGTTGTATCCTACTGACCTCTGATTGTAGGGTGGTACAGGAAATAGAGACAGCCTATGTTGAGAGGGGACGCTATTTGCGAATGTATTGGATCCCAACCTCCATGGCAAGAGAGGGCACAATAATTAACAGGGTAATCTGCCCACTTTCCTACCCCGTACCTCAGTAGTTCTCTTTTTGGCTTAATCTAGTGGAACAAATACAGTTGAAATGCTTTTCTGTTATTTTGGAATTGTTGTTTAACTACAATTTTATTATTATCCTACTACAAATTTTCGATTAGTTAATAAAAATATTGTTTTAAGTAGTGAAGTGTCTGTGAGCCATTGTAATTCTATACACTAGAGAATATACCACTAAAGAGTGAGGTTTTTTTTTGCCTTTTTACATCCCTCCACTATCATCTGAACCATTCCCTTTTCTGCTCTCTCCCTCTCTAGCAGCAACAGTGTTTCCCTTTCCAATTCTTCTTTACATGCAGCAGAACTGTCCTCCTTCCCTCTCCTATATCACCAGCAGCCTGATTTTCTCCCTTCCCACCTCTTCACCACTAGCTGCAGCACTGCCTACTTTCATAAATAGTAGTATACTTCACTATTGTTACACCTCTACCCTAATGGTATCAGCTTTATCCTTACTCTAATCTCTCCCCCATTGAGCGCAGCATTGTCCTCTTTTGCACCATTCTCTTACTCGAAGACGCATTGTCCTCTTTTGTACTATTCTCCCACTAGCAGCAACTTTTTACCCCTCTTCCCACTTCTTTCCCCACTGCCAGCCTAACTTTCTCAAATCATACTATACCATGAAAAATACACAAAAATTGAGCTTAGTTGAAGTTGGTATACATGCAGCTTATAAACACGTGTTAACATGCGTTTATATGCTGCATGTATACCAACTTCAACTAAGCTCAGTTTTTGTGTTTTTCTTTGTATTTTTGCATTCTCTGCAAGTCGGGGTGTGGCCTCACCCTCTTGAACTGTAAATAACATTTAATAGCTTCCCCTGGCTGGTGCCCTTAGGTCGGAAACTGGTCCTTTTGTCTGCCCTTATACACACACTGAGGTTGACTTCGACACATGGAAAGTTTTTAATATTAAACAGTGTAGGACCGTCTCGATCAGGGTTACCTTGGCGACGGTGAGATGGCTTTCATGCTTTCATGCTTTTTTTAAATCAAAAATCGTATTTAAGAACCCTGTGTTATTTAAATGCACTTAGGCTAGTTTCACATTTGCGTCTTTGTGCGCTGGGCATCGAGCGCAAGTAAAAATGCATGCAAAAACGTTTTTGCATGCGTTTGCATTTTTTATGCGCATGCGTTCTTTAGGTGTCACATTTCACAGGAGGAAAATCCTTGAAACAGACTCCACCAATGGGACACCAGTGGGCGTGTCATGGGAATTCTTTATATAGACCCTGTTACAGCTGAATTCTTCAGATTTTGCTGCTGTTTCTTTTGTCACCATGGATCTGCGTTGGAAGAGTTTTTTCTTCAACTTGGATCTGGACATCGCGCTGTCTCAAGCTTTTGCATTTGTTTGCCAGGAAGAAAGGCAGAGAGAGAGACAGCAAAGACGGCAGTGACGGCGTTTTTGGAGGCATCCGATTATTGAAGTACAGGAGAGCCGTGAAGCCTACCGCACCCTCCACCCTCTACAGCAAGCTCCAGGAAAACCCGGTGAAATGTCCCAAGAAAGCTTCATGTATTTGCTTGGTTGTGTTCAAGGAGCCATCCGGAGACAGGACACACAGCACCTTTGTGCGATTCCTCCTGACGAACGGCTCCTGGTCACATTACGGTACGTAATTTTTAAAAAACAATGCCTGCATAATTGTTTTTGTTCTGCCATGTACTAATCCAAAGCCTGAAGAATTATTGTTCTGCCATGTAGTAAACAAAAGCCTGCAGAATTACTGTTATGCCATGTACTAATATTTTTTCATTTCAGTGTTTTGCAAAACCTTAGACATAAATATTAATATTTTTCTTTCTCTGTTTGGCAGATTCCTGGCTACTGGAGAGACCCTATCATCACTCCACTTCCAGTACTGGCTTGGAATCTCCACCTTGTCGGGAATGGTTGCAGACACCTGCCTAGCTTTGGGGGACATTCTCTGTCCAGAATTTATGCCCCTGCCCACCGCAGAAAAGTGGCTTGAAATAGCTGAACAATTCTTGACAGTCTGCAATTTCCCCAATTGTTTGGGAGCGGTGGATGCGAAACACATCAGGATAACCAAACCCGCAAGAAGTGGATCGGAGTAATATAACTATAAAAAGTACTTTTCTACAGTACTCATGGCCATTGCGGATGCAGACTCTGTTTGTTGCGATGGACATTGGGGCATTTGGCCCGGGCAATGACTCCCAGGCTTTTAAGAACTCGGACATGGGCCATAGGTTGTAAGGCAACCATTTTAATTTCCCCCTGCCACGGCCTCTTCCCCACACTGAAGGTCCGCCACTGCCATTTGTAATTGTTGGGGATGAGGCCTTTCAAATGTGCCAAAACCTGCTGAAACCCTACTCCAGCGGGGACTTGGACCACACAAGAAAAATATTCAATTACAGACTCACAAGGACTCGAAGAACTGTAGAGTGTGCCTTTGGGATTCTGGTGTCCAGATGGCGCATTCTTGGCACAGCCATTAATCTTAAACTGGAAACAGTGAATGAGGTGGTGAAAGCGTGTGTGGTCCTTCATAATTTTTTGATGGCTAAAAAGCGCCCTAACTTTGAACTAGATGAACCAGCTGCCAACCCATTGCCTGATTTCACTCAGCACCCTCTCAGGTCATCAGTTGAAGTTGGCCAAATGAGGGAACAAATTGCGGCATACTTTATCTCTGATGTAGGACGTGTGGCATGGCAAGATCAAATGGTGTAAAATTGTTTTTTTGTGTGTCTGTTAATAAAAAAACCTGTACTGAGTGCACTCTGTCTTTATACACGCCATTACAATAATCACCTGCTCAGGTGTCCAGTGAATTCCGGATGCTGTGTTTTGTGCATCCTGACCTTACATAGGATTCCTGACCAGGTGATTCTAGATAGAAAAGTTGTATGACCTTCATCAGCTCTCCAGTTTGTGTTCAATAAGGCAGATTGCAGCGACGGTGGAGATAATACAACTAATATTTATATCACCTGGCCTGATGCTACAAATAGTGATTTTGGGATGCACTAGCATCCTTCACTCTTTATGACACCTGACCATGTGAGTATAAATATTAGTTGTATTATCTCCACTGTCACTTCAGTGTGCACGCAGACTGGAGAGATGATAAAGGTTTATACAAATTCTATAATCCCCTGGCCTGGTGCCATGCTGAAGTGAGGATGCCCAAAAAACAGCATCATGACTTCATATTTTTATGACACCTTGGCAGGTGAATACACATATGAGTTAACCTCCAGCATCTCTCCAGTCTGCGTGCAATAGATAATGCAGACTGAAGCGACGCTGCAGATGACAACTCATAGGTATACTCACCAGGCCAAGTGTGCTAAATTATTATGATACAAGACCAGGGTATTGTAGATATGACGTGTATTTTCTCCATCATCTCTTCAGTCTATTCGCCACAGACTGAATAGATGATGTGGTTAATTACAAGGTATATCTAGAATCCCCTAGCCTTGTGTCCCAAAGAGTGAAATGATGATGGTCAAAACACACCATCATCAATTCACTCTTTATGATACCTGGCAAGGTGAGAATAGATATGCACTAACCACCATCCTATATTCAGTCTGACCAATATTAGCAGACTGAAGAGACTGGTGGTCAAAATACAAGTCATATATTTGTGCTTTTGACACATGTATCAGTACTGGAGCTATGTGGTGGCATCCCTGTCGAGCGCTAACAGATTCTGACTTAGTTCACTGTGGGAAAAAAAAATTAGATATTCCACTGTAGGCGAGGATAACACAAATGTGTGTGATGCTAGAAACTCGCAGGAGATATTAGCATCACACACAGTTGTGTGATCCTGGCCAAGGTCACTGCCGCATCACACAGCATTGAAATACTTACAAAATTCCTTGTGGACCCGTGGAGAGGCGTTGTCCCAGCCATCCATCAGTGCTGCGGCCACCTCATTCCAGAGCCGCCGGAGCACCACGTTGTCCGAGTGCAGTGGATCATGGCTGTCCCACGACGGGACTCGCTCCTGGACCAAGCTGATGAGGGCCTCATTGTCCAGGGCGAGATCTTCATCCCGTTGTGGACAAGACAGAAAAGAAGCAAGATTGAATAGGAAAAACAGGCCAGAAAAAAGTCAGGGAAAAAAAAAAGAAGAGTATGATCAGTCTATACTTACATGCCCTCTCCCCACCGCACTTGGACTGGCTGCTTCTGCTGTTCCTCCGCTGCCGTGGACGGCAGTCTGAAAAGAAAAAAATATGGTAATTTGCCACATGTCTATATGCGACAGCGATTACTTACCCATGAGTAGGGAAGGAAGGTACTCACTTCACTCTGCGCTTGTGTCAGTTCACCAGGGGCTGGATGAAATTCCTCTCAAAAAGACATGCTGCAATAGAAAAGAGACATTAGTACATAATAAATTGAGAAAAAAAGACAGGCAGACATTAGGTTTTATACTCCCATTATTCTACTTGCTGTTAGTCTCCAAGGTCTCCAAAGTCCTTCTCTCCTGCAGGCTGTAGAGTAGTGGACTGCCAGTGCCAACACCTTCTTTTTATTTACTCTACCCGCCAAACAATGTTTATTTGTGTAGGGTGTGGTTTTATCCAGTGTCTAGACATGTTTACTCAAAAAAACACATGCGCACGAAAACGCAGACGAACGCATGTCCATGCGCATGCCTGCGTTTCCATAGACTAATGCGTTGTGTGAACGCATTCCGTGCGCAAGCGAACGCATGCGGTTTTTTAACGACTTTGGGTGGACCCAAAAATGCAACATGTTGCGTCCAGCGCGTCTAGTCACACACCTGTAAAAAACGCATGTGCACGAAAACACAGACTAACACGTGCAAACGCAAGATCATGCGCACGCCATGTTAAACATAGGCGCGCATGACGCATGCGATCAGATGCACTGCACAAAAAACGCTAATATGAAACCAACCTTACTTTTTACTTATTTAGTTATAGCAGGGTTTTTGTTTGTTTTGCATCTTGTAGGTTTTATCATACTATATATCATCACTGGCGTCAATATTACCCTTCCTCACCCTTGCTTGCTGGCAGCACAATTGTCCCTCTTTCTACTGCTTGTGCATCACCAGTAGCATTATCCCCTTCCCTTATTCATCCTTTCCTCTATTGTCAGCCTCGTTTTTCCTCTTTATCCTCCCATTATTTTGTGAGTGTAAGGGAGGGCCAGGGCTGTAGTCATGGCTGCACACTCATTCATCTCTGTACCCTGACCTCCTCTTACATGAAAATAATGTCCATTAATCAGCATACCTGTGTCTCCAGGTCCAGCTCATTCAGGATCTTCCCTCTGCTGCAGAAGACCCTCTCCAGGCAGATTTGAAAGAATTGAGACACAGCCCATGTCATATTTCAACTGAACAACTTTACTGACTTCAGGACACAACACATCCAGTTCTGTTACAGCATTAACATCACGTTTCAAGAAGTACATATCTTCCACTTTCCCTGTACTCCTCTCACTGTCACACAGCACATACCCGGGTGGGACCGTGACACACGGCCCCTCAGCGTCCTCCCCATCCAGACTCTTTCACTGATGGTTCCCTAAGGCGTCTCTCCCCTGCTGGGAGAGAACGCACCCAGGATGAGTTCTGCCACATGGTGAGTGACCTGCCGTGCTGCTGTGTCCACAATTAGAGCGCCAGCCTCTCCTTGCACTGACACTGCTCTCACTGCTGTTACTGCTGCAGTCTTTTTCCCACCGGCCCTGGATGGCTGGGCTTAAGCTTCAAACGTTACGGGGTCGCTGCATTGTTCCCAGGGCATTAGCCCCCTGAACGGTGAGGGGCTCTCTGGCCCCAACTGAGCTGCTCCAGCTCCCTAGCCTGACTGACTCAATACAGGAAATCCTGCAGCTTAACTTACAGCAAGCACCTCCTAAGCTAAACCTGTCCTGACTTGTCTATTAATCTAAGAACTATGTGTACTGAAATGCCCCCCATCTTGTGGCCAAATGAAGGTACTACGCTCTCCCTATAAACCACAGTGCACAACCTATGTACATCGCAGCAAGATATAAGACAGTATACATAAAAACATAGCAAAACGTATATACATATTATAGATTTAACTTCTAAGGTAATACACCAGTAGGTGTAGAAATACCCTTAATATGAGTAGTAATACACTAAGTGTAGCAGTACCATTACATCATTTTTGTCATACCCTTACACGTGCATACAGCATAATTTTATCATATCACATCACTTGTTTGCATAGTACGAGATGTTACAAATAAGTAATTACACCTGATGAAGGCGCATTTTCTCATTGTAGATCATTTTAGATGTTCATGTAAATGCTCTTTCCTTGATTATTGGCAAGTTTAAATTGGTTATACTGAAGTTCAAACATGCCTTTAGGTAGGGTTTAGTATCAGCATCACTGTGAATGAAAAGTTTTAAAATCACCAGGTGCTTTTTCCTTTATTTCATGAAGGGGCTCATTTTTTTTTCCATTTCTTTCCTCCCCTTCTTCCCAGAACCATAACGTTTATTTTTCTGTCCACATAGACCTTTGAGGGTTGTTTTTTGTGAGACGAGTTGTACTTTTGAATGACACCATTCATTTTACCACATGTTGTACTCAAACGAGAAAAAAAAATTCCAAGTTTGGTGAAATTGTGAAAAAAAAACCCCACAATTCTGACATTGTTTTTTGGTAATTGTTTTAAAGGTGTACATTTGCGGTAAAAATGACCATGCAATATTATTCTCCTCCTCAGAATGATTTTGTTTGTCTTTCTTCACAGCAACTTTCCTTTCTCCTCACTTACTGTAAGGTACTTCAGCTTTAGGAACTGCTTTTCCCAAATGATGCTCTCTGGATAAAAACTTCTAAAATAGCAAAACCCCATACAAACATACAGTATGTTTAAAATATGTTCCGGGTCTCCCAACTAATGCCATCAGCAATTTTTTTGGAGACAAAACTACTAACAAGCTCCATTATGGCAATACTCTTCCTTTCATATAGACACGAATTTCAATTTCCAGAAAATCTTTTATTTCTGTTTTTGTGTATCATATAAAGTACATACCACATGGTTAAAGAGGATTGCAGATAAAAATGTATAACAAATGACATTGTAAACTGCTCCTCTTAACCTTGATACTATCAGAATACACATAAAAACTAACTCATGCTCGTATAGAAGGACATTAATTTTGTATAATCTAGATTGGTCTTCCACTGCAAAGAAAACAGATTTGCTCTAAGCTATAGAAGAGTTTGAACATAACGGATCCATGTTATGAATTCTAACAAAACATCACAACTACCATTTCCATGAAACTGGCCCATAATGATCTTTGCAAGAAAAGTTCAAACCAGTCCTCTCGTAGTTATCAAACATCTTGAAAGAGTTGGCAAGTAGGAAGTTTCTAAGATCAAAGACTCACTTGTACAAAGAGTAAACTCTCAGAGCCCCCAAGGAACACTTAAATTAGAAGTGAATATGATTTGGTGATTACAGCATACACCTCCTGAAGCAGTTTTAATGGCTAATACCTTGTGCTTAATAAGAAAAAGTGAAACTTTTACTAAAACTCTGATAATACATGAAAAAGAGCACGCAAGATTGGATTTCAGAGAAAATAGATAATGTTACTAATTTATTGCATGTAGTTTGGGGATATTAAATTTCGCAGACCAAAAACCATAAAAAATATATCTGGAAAATCCAGTAATGATAACTGCCTTGATGTGAGCAGTATGGCCACATGCGCATAAATTAAGGTTCCTGCCCTTCTCTTGTAAAATAAAAACATGGGTGTTCTAACAAAATCAGTAACACCACTTAAAACTGCAAGTTGAAGAATACTTCCATCCTCAACAGTGTAATTGCAACACCAAGAAGAAAAAGTCATGGAATTATGGAAATCACAGGATCGATAGGCATGTTAATGATATGCACATGATGAAAAAATGGAAACGAAAGTTTCAAACAACTCAATATATTCAGTATCGAGTATGAGCGCCATGCACAGAAATCTCTGCACTTGTACGCCTCGGCTGCTATCAAAAAGGTTCTTAATGTTTGTCTAAGGATTATTCTGCAATGCTGAATGCACTTGGGCAAATCATCAAGATCTGCTTCTGGCAGCTCCCTTTGTAATTGCCAATGTCCCAAATGTGCTTGTTGGGAAAAAGTCCAGAGACGCTGCAGGCCATGGTGGCACATTTAGGCCATGCAGGCTGCTTACAATATTGCAAGCAACATGTAGCCATACAATGTATTGAAAAACAACTTCTGGAACACTTTGAAGAAATGACTACACCACTGGTTCCACCACCAAATCAATGTAATGCTGAACTGTCAGTGTTCGTGGATCAAAGACTAGTGGGGTCCAACAATTGTACATTAGTTCATGGCAGATAATAATCCCAAGAGTTGGATTATTCTGGAGTCAATGTGGACAATATGTGAACGTGAAAGTGTCCTAGGAGCCGTTTTTCAACACCGTAACGCCAGGGTGCATGTTGCTTGTGCTTCAGTGAGCATTCTTTCCTTCTGGGTGTTGCAATGTCAATGTTAAGTAGTGAATTAATCAATACTACTTACTACTAAGAAAGTATTTGGCATGAACTATGCAAATATGTCCAATGTACACTACCGTTCAAAAGTTTAGGGTCACGTAGAAATTTCCTTATTTTCGAAAGAAAAGCACAGTTTTTTATCAATGAAGCTAACATTAAATGATTCAGAAATACACTCTATACATTGTTAATGTGGTTAATGACTAGTCTAGCTGCAAACATCTGGTTTGTAATGCAATATCTTCATAGGTGTATAGAGGCCCATTTCCAACAACCATGACTCCAGTGTTCTTATAGTATTTTGTATTTGCTAACTGCGTAAGAAGGCTAATAGATAGTTAGAATATCCTTGAAAACCCTTGTGCAAATATGTTAGCACAGCTGAAAACAGTTTGGCTGATTAGAGAAGCTATAAACCTGACCTTCCTTTGAGCTAGTTGAAAATCTGAAGCATTACATTTGCTGGTTCCATTAAACTCTTAAAATGGCCAGAAAAAAAAAACTTTCATGTGAAACTTGACAGTCTATTCTTGTTCTTAGAAATGAAGGCTATTCCATGCGAGAAATTGCTAAGAAACTGAAGATTTCCTACAACAGTGTGTACTACTCCCTTCAGAGGAGAGCACAAACAGGCTCTAACCAGATTAGAAAGAGAAGTGGGAGGCCCCGCTGCACAACTGAGCAACAACACAAGTAAATTAGAGTCTGTAGTTTGAGAAATCAATGCCTCACAGGTCCTCAACTGGCAGCTTCATTAAATAGTACATGCAAAACGCCAGTGTCACCATCTACAGTGAAGAGGCGACTCCGGGATGCTGGCCTTCAGGGCAGAGTGGCAAAAAAAAGCCATATCTGAGACTGACTAATAAAAGGAAAAGATTAATATGGGCAAAAAAACATAGACATTGGACAGAAGAAGATTGGAAAAAAGTGTTATGGACAGACGAATCCAAGTTTGAGGTGTTTGGATCACACAGAAGAACATTTGTGAAGCGCAGAACAGCTGAAAAGATGCTGGAAGAGTGCCTGACACCATCTGTCAAGCATGGTGGAGGTAATGTGATGGTCTGGGGTTGCTTTGGTGCTGGTAAAGTGGGAAATTTGTACAAGGTAAAAGGGATTTTGAAAAAGGAAGGCTATCACTCTATTTTGCAAAGCCATGCCATACCCTGTGGACAGCACTTGATTGGAGCCAAATTCATCTTACAACAGGACAATGACCCAAAGCACACCTCCAAATTATGCAAGAACTATTTAGGGAAGAAGCAGGCAGCTGGTATTATATCGGTAATGGAGTGTCCAGCGCAGTAACCAGTGTTATGAATGAGTCACCGGAGGAGGAGAAAACAAAAATACTAGCTAAGTCCAGAAAACCGGAGAGGTTGGAAGCTATCGGATTGCAGACCCCTGATCCTATACACCACAACTAACAGTAGCCGTGGGGGGTTCCTACGGTGCCCTAGACCCCTCGTCACAGCTGGAGAACTACATAAGCCTAAAGAAGGAAAGGGGAAATCTAAACTGCCCCAGAGCAGACCCCAAAGCAATAGACAGCCCCCAACATGTATTGTCGGTGAAAAACAGATGAAAACACAAACACAGACAGAAAGACAGGCTGAGCAAACGATGGGGCCCAACTAACTAGATAGGACAGGACAGAAAAGATGCTGGCTGCAATCCGCAAAAAACCCTACCAAAAATGTCCCAACCGTCTGATAGGGAAAAAAAAATCACTATATCAGCACTCAGGTATATTCTGAAAACAGAGCAAAGAGATCAACTGATCAGAGACAAAAAATGGAATTCAGCCAGTCCCAACCAGGACTGGCTGAATACAAACACTAAGGAAACCAGCAAAATCTCATGGAATAATAGCAGGGCAAAAAACTTAGCTTTTAGTAGACAGGAACTAAACTGGATGCAAGAGCTCAGAGCAGAAAGGATCACCAGCAGCCCTGCAGGGCGTCGGCTGCCTTATATCCACTCAGAAATTCCAGATGTCCAATCACACTCAGCCTGTTCAGATGACAGGTTCTTCCCATCCCAATCAATTTCACTACCTCTCTTCACCAGCAGAGGGAGTTCATCAGACATCAAAGGTGAAGGGGAGAATGAACTTACAACAGTACCTCCCCCTTGAGGAGGGGTCACCGAACCCTCATCCACGCCACCAGGGCGATCAGGATGGGCCCAATGAAAAGCACGAACCAATCTTTCGGCATGAATATCGGATGCAGGGACCCAAGAATTATCCTCCTGGTCATAACCCTTCCATTTAACCAAATACTGGAGTCTCTGTCTAGTCAGACGAGAATCCAGTATCTTCTCAATCTCATATTCCACATTACCTTCAACCAATACAGGGTCAGGAGGTGCCACCACAGGAACTACTGGCTCAACAAACCTCTTTAACAGAGACTTATGAAACATGTTATGGATCTTGAATGTAACAGGAAGAGCCAATCTAAAAGAGACCGGATTAAGAATCTCCAAAATCTTGTAAGGTCCAATAAATCTAGGTTTAAACTTTGGAGAAGCCACCTTCATAGAGATATTCTTTGATGACAACCAAACCATATCACCCACCTTAAACCGGGGACCAATGGTCCTATGCCGGTTGGAAAACCACTGGGCCTTTTCCTGGGAGAGAGACAACTTATCCACCACTTGGTCCCAGATCTGGTGCATTCTCTCCACCACAGTGTCAACACCTGGGCAGGCAGAAGACTCCACCTGCCCTGAAGAGAATCGAGGATGAAACCCAAAGTTACAAAAAAAGGTGACATCAAAGTGGCAGAACTAGCTCTATTATTTAAAGCAAATTCGGCCAAGGGCAAAAATGAAACCCAATCATCCTGATCAGCAGAAATAAAACATCTCAAATACGACTCCAATGTCTGGTTTGTTCTCTCCGTCTGCCCATTGGTCTGAGGGTGAGACGCAGAGGAGAAGGACAACTGAATTCCCAGCTTGGAACAGAAAGTCCTCCAAAATCTAGAAACAAACTGAACTCCTCTGTCAGATACAATGTTCTCTGGAATCCCGTGCAAGCGAACCACCTGTTGCAAAAACAAGCCGGAGAACTACATAAGCCTAAAGAAGGAAAGGGGAAATCTAAACTGTCCCAGAGCAGACCCCAAAGCAATAGACAGCCCCCAACATGTATTGTCGGTGAAAAACAGATGAAAACACAAACACAGACAGAAAGACAGGCTGAGCAAACGATGGGGCCCAACTAACTAGATAGGACAGGACAGAAAAGATGCTGGCTGCAATCCGCAAAAAACCCTACCAAAAATGTCCCAACTGTCTGATAGGGAAAAAGGCCCTGAAGTCGCTAGACTTCAAAATCACTATATCAGCACTCAGGTATATTCTGAAAACAGAGCAAAGAGATCAACTGATCAGAGACAAAAAATGGAATTCAGCCAGTCCCAACCAGGACTGGCTGAATACAAACACTAAGGAAACCAGACAAAATCTCATGGAATAATAGCAGGGCAAAAAACTTAGCTTTTAGTAGACAGGAACTAAACTGGATGCAAGAGCTCAGAGCAGAAAGGATCACCAGCAGCCCTGCAGGGCGTCGGCTGCCTTATATCCACTCAGAAATTCCAGATGTCCAATCACACTCAGCCTGTTCAGATGACAGGTTCTTCCCATCCCAATCAATTTCACTACCTCTCTTCACCAGCAGAGGGAGTTCATCAGACATCAAAGGTGAAGGGGAGAATGAACTCACAACAAACCAGATCTCAACCCCATTGAGCTGTTATGGGAGCAGCTTGACCGTAAGGTACGCAAAAAGTGCCCATCAAGCCAGACCAACTTGTGGGAGGGGCTTCTGGAAGCATGGGATAAAATTTCTCCAGATTACCTCAGCAAATTAACTGCTAGCATGCCAAAGGTCTGCAATGCTGTAATTGCTGCAAAGGGAGCATTCTGTGAGAAAAGCAAAGTTTGAAGGAGAAAATTATTATTTCAAATAAAAATCTTTTTTTCCAACCTTGTCAATGTCTGGACTAGATTTTAAATTCATTGGGCAACCCATTTGATTAATAAAAGTATGAGTTTTCATGGAAAACACAAAATTGTCTGGGTGACCCCAAACTTTTGAACGGTTGTGTATATTCATTATCCTCTTTATTAAAGACACCTGTACTTTCATATGTGAAGTTTCTCAGTATGGAAATTAAACATTTGTCCCCATAGTGCAACATAAAACATTGAGCAAGTTTTCCATGGATCAGTTTATCTGTGAATTCAATGGGAAAATTGAATAATCTAAGTGACTTTGATAGAGGCCTGGTCATCTGTGTTAAATTATGTGAGATCGGTATTTTAAATGCTGCCAACCTTGCAGGTTTTTCTCAGCTGTGTCACAAGTACATTTGATAATGGGGCATCTTGTGGACATAAACATAGTAACATAGTTATTAAGGTTGAAGGAAGACTTTAAGTCCATCTAGTTCAACCCATATCCTATCCTAACTTGCCCTAATATGTTGATCCAGAGGAAGGCAAAAAAAACCCCATGTGGCAAACAGTAAGCTTCACATTGGGGAAAAAAATTCCTTCCCGACTCCACATATGGCAATCAGACTAGCTCCCTGGATCAACACAATATTAAGGAAACTAGTGTATATACCCTGTAATATTATACTTTTCAAGAAAAGCTTCCAGTCCCTTCTTAAATTTTATTAGGGAATCACTCATTACAACATCATATGGCAGAGAGTTCCATAGTCTCACTGCTCTTACAGT
This sequence comes from Dendrobates tinctorius, assembly GCF_039654945.1. Lineage (NCBI taxonomy): Eukaryota > Metazoa > Chordata > Amphibia > Anura > Dendrobatidae > Dendrobates > Dendrobates tinctorius. Next base: position 17,948,613 of record NW_027361898.1, on the reverse strand, counting down.
AAAGAATCCGCGTCTGTGAATATGCTTAAACCTTCTTTCCTCCAAACGTAGAGGATGCCCCCTTGTCCCCGTCACAGGTCTAAGAGTAAAAAGATCATTAGAAAGGTCTTTGTATTGTCCCCGCATATATTTATACATTGTAATAAGATCACCCCTAAGCCTAAATAACCCCAGGTTTAATAACCTGTCTTGGTATTGCAGACCCCCCAGTTCCCTAACAACCTTGGTCGCTCTTCTCTGCACCCGCTCCAGTTCAGCTATGTCTTTCTTATACACCGGAGACCTGAACTGTACACAGTATTCTAAGTGTGGTCGCACTAGTGACTTATATAGAGGTAAAATTATGTTCTCCTCATGAGCATCTATGCCTCTTTTAATGTACCCATTATTTTATTTGCCTTTGCAGCAGCTGCCTGACACTGGCCACTAAATGTGAGTTTGTCGTCCACCCATACACCCAGGTCTTTTTCAGTGACAGTTTTGCCCAGTGTTTTACAATTAAGCACATAATTATACATCTTGTTCATTCTACCCAAGTGCATGACCTTACATTTATCCCCATTAAAGCTCATTTGCCATTTATCAGCCCAAGCCTCTAGTTTACATAAATCCTCCTGTAATATAAAATTGTCCTCCTCTGTATTGATTACCCTGCAGAGTTTAGTGTCATCTGCAAATATTGAAATTCTACTCTCTATGCCCCCTACAAGGTCATTAATAAATATGTTAAAAAGAAGCGGTCCCAAAACTGACCCCTGTGGTACCCCCACTGCTAACCGTGACCCAGTCCGAGTGTGCTCCATTAATAACCACCCTTTGTTTCCTATCCCTGAGCCAGCTCTTAACCCACCTACACATATTTTCCCCTATCCCCATTGTTCTCATTTTATGTATTAACCTTTTGTGTGGCACCGTATCAAAAGCTTTTGAAAAGTCCATGTACACCACGTCCACTGCGTTCCCTTGGTCCAGTCCTAAACTTACCTCTTCATAAAAGCTTATCAGATTAGTCTGACAGGAACGGTCCCTTGTAAACCCATGCTGATATTGGGTCATGAGGTTATTCTTCTCCAGATACTCCAGTATAGTATCTCTTAGAAAACCCTCCAGGATTTTACCCACAATTGAGGTTAAACTTACTGGCCTATAATTTCCAAGTTCAGTTTTTGTCCCCTTTTTGATTATTGGCACCACATTTGCTATATGCCAGTCCTGTGGTACAGACCCTGTTATTATGGAATCTTTAAAGATTAAAAATAATGGTCTATCTATGACTGTGCATAATTCCTGCAGAACTCGGGGGTGTATCCCATCTGGGCCCGGGGATTTGTCAATTTTAGTGATTTTTAGACGCCGCCGTACTTCCTGCTGGGTTAAGCAGGTGACATTTAATGGAGAATTTTTATCCCTGATCATGTTATCAGTCATGGGATTTTCTTGTGTAAATACTGTTGAAAAAAAGTCATTTAGCATATTGGCTTTTTCCTCATCCTCATCCACCATTTCACCCAGACTATTTTTAAGGGGGCCAACACTATCATTTTTTAGCTTCTTACTATTTATGTAGTTAACGAATATTTTGGGATTATTTTTACTTTCTCTGGCAATGAGTCTCTCTGTCTCAAACTGTGCTGTCTTGATTTGCTTTTTACAGAATTTATTTAATTTTCTGTATTTATTTAATGCCTCTACTTGCTTTAATTCTCTAAATGCTTTATTTTTATCTCTTATTGCACCCCTTACAGCTCTATTTAGCCATAGAGGTTTCCTCCTATGTCTAGCATGTTTATTCCCATACGGTATATATTGTGCACAGGTCCTATTCAGGATGCTAATAAATGTCTCCCATTTTCTTTGTATATTTTTATGCCTCAGGATATCGTCCCAGTTAATTGCACCAAGATCATCTCTCATCCGTTGGAAATTTGCCTTCCTTAAGTTTAGTGTCCTTGTAACCCCTCTACTACACATCTTATTAAAGGATACATGAAAACTTATTAATTTGTGATCACTATTACCCAAGTGACCCTCAACCCTTACATTTGATATGCGGTCTGGCCTGTTGGTTAATATTATGTCTAGCAGTGCCCCCACTCTTGTTGGGTCCTGAACCAGTTGTGAAAGGTAATTGAATCTCATAGTTGTCAAAAACCTATTACCTTTGCTGTTACTGCAGGTTTCGGATCACCAATGTATTTCAGGGTAGTTGAAGTCCCCCATAATAATGACTTCTCCTTGAGTCACCGCTTCATCTACAGTGGTGGCCAAAAGTATTGACACCCCTGCAATTCTGTCAGATAATACTCAGTTTCTTCCTGAAAATGATTGCAAACACAAATTCTTTGGTATTATTATCTTCATTTAATTTGTCTTAAATGAAAAAACACAAAAGAGAATGAAGCAAAAAGCAAAACATTGATCATTTCACACAAAACTCCAAAAATGGGCCAGACAAAAGTATTCGCACCCTCAGCCTAATACTTGGTTGCACAACCTTTAACCAAAATAACTGCGACCAACCACTTCCGGTAACCATCAATGAGTTTCTTACAATGCTCTGCTGGAATTTTAGACCATTCTTCTTTGGCAAACTGCTCCAGGTCCCTGATATTTGAAGGGTGCCTTCTCCAAACTGCTATTTTTAGATCTCTCCACTGGTGTTCTATGGGATTCAGGTATGGACTCATTGCTGGCCACCTTAGAAGTTTCCAGTGCTTTCTCTCAAACCATTTTCTAGTGCTTTTTGAAGTGTGTTTTGGGTCATTGTCCTGCTGGAAGACCCATGACCTCTGAGGGAGACCCAGCTTTCTCACACTGGGCCCTACATTATGCTGCAAAATTTGTTGGTAGTCTTCAGACTTCATAATGCCATGCACACGGTCAAGCAGTCCAGTGCCAGAGGCAGCAAAGCAACCCCAAAACATCAGGGAACCTCTGCCATGTTTGACTGTAGGGACCGTGTTCTTTTCTCTGAATGCCTCTTTTTTTCTCCTGTAAACTCTCTGCTGATGCATTTGCCCAAAAAGCTCTACTTTTGTCTCATCTGACCAGAGAACGTTCTTCCAAAACGTTTTAGGCTTTTTCAGGTAGGTTTTGGCAAACTCCAACCTGGCTTTTTTATGTCTCGTGGTAAGAAGTGGGGTCTTCCTGGGTCTCCTACCATACAGTCCCTTTTGATTCAGACGCCGGCGGATAGCACGGGTTGACACTGTTGTACCCTCGGACTGCAGGGCAGCTTGAAATTGTTTGGATGTTAGTCGAGGTTCTTTATCCAACATCCACACAATCTTGCGCTGAAATCTCTTGTCAATTTTTCTTTTACGTCCACATCTAGGGAGGTTAGCCACAGTGTCATGGCCTTTAAACTTCTTGATGACACTGCGCACGGTAGATACAGGAACATTCAGGTCGCTGCCCGGGGTCCACCGTGCGGTAGGTGACAAGACCGCTGCTGGACAATGGCAGACTCGCCAATTGGCGAAGTGCTGCACTCGGGTTAACGTCACCCGAGGCAGATAAGGCAGACTCTGTTTAAAACACAGAGACGCCCTAATGTACAAAGGAAAAGGAACGCTGAACCTGTTAAGTCCACAGGCCAGCAGGAGTGTGGCATCGCAGCCGCGAACGCCAACAGATGCTGCTACTGCAGCACGGCGATAACTGCAGCCGCTAAGCGACGTTGCCGGGGCGCTGGACACCTCTAGTGGGAGGTGCGGTAGCACAGTGGTGTCTAGCTTGCCTCTACCTGGAACTGACTATAACCAACACTCTGTCACCATTCGTAATATCAGAGGGAAGGGGGTTTCCAATAAGTCAGTCACCAGACACAGACACCAGACAGTAGTCTACACTAGCGCATGGCTGGGCCACCATGCAGGCTTTTTATAGCCATGCGCTTCCGGGACCTTGCAGTACTCTGAGAAGGACCAATCAGATCCGACACGGGACCTGAACATGTGACCCCTGCTCTCCAGTGAGAGGTCATCCTGCGGGCATGCCCAGTAGCACGGCGAGAGGACTTAGCCTCTGGAGCGGTTCCCTGCAGAGCAGGTTGCTCTACCATTGCTGCATCAGAGGTGGCAGCAACATCCAGGCTCACAGAGCGAGTCTAAGCAGGACGCCTGGATCGCTGGGATTGCTGAGCAGGTCCCTGAGCGGTCGGAGGTGAATTAGAAACCGCTGGATGTACGGCTCTCGATTCCTGCTGTGCAGTGTAAGAAATCCGACGCCTAACATTACCCCCCCTCCTAGGGCCCCCCCCTCTGAGCCTCGCTGCGCTCAAAGGCTGCGATAAGGAGTTGAGCGTGGATATTCTCCACCGGCTCCCAGATCCGCAGATCCGAGCCTCCGGTCCATGACCCTTCCAATGCACCCAAAAAAATTTTTTGCCACGCACAATCCTGCGCCCCACAATGGCGTTAACCTCGAACTCGTCAGACAGCAAGTCCGATGACCCGGCAGATGACTCGGAGAACCGGACCATAAGAACTGGCTTGAGGAGGGACACATGGAAAACGTCCGAAATGGCTAAGTGTGGAGGAAGAGCCAGGCGGTAGACCACCGAGCTGAGACGCTCGAGAACCTTAAAAGGTCCAATGTATCGCGGCGCCAACTTGGGAGACTCGACTCGCAGCTTGATGTTTCGAGTAGAGAGCCATACCATGTCGCCGGGGGAGAAGCTTGGAGTGGATCGCCGATGTGTGTCGGCGGACGCCCTCATCCTTTCTTTAGAGGCCCGGATAGCATCCTGAGAGCGATCCCAGATGTCGCGAGCCTCCACTGCCCAGTCTGCCACCCTGGAATCAGCGGAGGACACTGGCATCGGGACAGGGACGCGTGGATGTTGGCCATAGTTCAGAAGAAAGGGCGTCTGACCAGTGGAATCGGCCACTTCATTATTCAGGGCAAACTCAGCCCATGGTAGCAAGGATGCCCAGTCATCCTGCCTGGCAGAGATAAAATGCCGCAGGTACGTGGCCAAGGTTTGATTGGCTCTCTCCACCAAGCCGTTTGTCTCGGGATGGTAAGCGGAGGAGAGGTTTAGCTCGATGCTGAGTAGACTGCAGAGCTCCCTCCAAAACCGAGACACGAACTGGGGACCTCGATCACTAACGATTTTGTCCGGCATGCCATGTAAACGGAATACGTGCTTTATGAACAGAGTGGCAAGACCACGAGCAGAAGGCAATCGTGCGAGTGGCACCAGATGCACCATTTTGGAAAAATGGTCGGTGACCACCCAGATGACCGTACTGCCACCAGACTTGGGCAGGCCAACCACGAAGTCCATGCCAACCATCTCCCAAGGTCTATCTGCCACAGGCAGAGGATACAACAGCCCTGCCGGCCTCTGTCTAGAGGGTCTGTTCCGTGCACAAGAGACGCATGCTTGTACGTACTCCTTAATATCTCGAGCCATATGCGGCCACCAGTATGACCTTGCCAGGAGTTCAGTGATCCGCTTATTGCCAAAGTGATCACCTACCCTGGAGGCATGTGCCCAAGCGAGAACCTCCGGCCGTAGCTGGGGAGGCACCAAGGTTTTGCCCGGTGGCACTGACTCGAGAGCAACTGGAGCCACGGTCGTAAAACTCTCCGGCGGGAGAATTAGCCGAGGCTCAGCCTCTCCTTCTTCCGCAGAAACCACCGAGCGTGAGAGAGCATTTGCATGGACGTTCTTTTCCCCTGAGAGATAATGCAGGTTGAAGCGGAAATGGGAAAAGAAAAGCGACCCCAAGCCTGACGAGAGTTCAAGCGCTGGGCCGTCTGTAAACAGACCAGATTTTTATGGTCTGTATATACCTGGAAGGGAAACCGAGCTCCCTCCAGGAGATGTCTCCACTCGGAAAAGGCCAACTTCATGGCTAGCAACTCCCTGTCACCGATGGAGTAATTCTTCTCCGCCGGTGAGAAGGTCTTTGAGAAGAAGAAGCAGGGATGCTTCCGACCTTGAGCATCCTTCTGGAAAAGGACTGCTCCTGCACCGACGGAAGAGGCATCAACCTCCAGAATAAATGGCTTATCTATATCGGGACGATGTAAGATGGGAGTGCCAGCAAAATTAGATTTTATAGACGTGAAGGCCTTGGAGACCTGTTCAGACCAAGCGTTGGGGTTAGCTCCTTTTTTAGTGAGAGCAACCAAAGGAGCCACCAGTGTGGAAAAGTGCGGTATAAACTGGCGGTAGTAATTCACGAACCCTAAAAAGCGCTGCCGAGATGATATAGCCCAGGAACGGCAAGGACTCCTGCTCAAACTGGCACTTCTCCAGCTTCGCAAAGAGAGAGTTCGCCCGCAGACGGTCGAAGACCCTGCAGACGTCTCTCCGGTAGGTGGTCAAATCTGGCGAGAAGTATGTCATCCAGATAGACCACCACCGAGGTAGAGAGCATGTCGCGGAAGACGTCGTTAATGAAATCCCGGAAGACAGCAGGCGCATTACAAAGGCCAAAGGGCATGACCAGATATTCGTAATGGCCATCCCTAGTGTTAAAAGCTGTCTTCCACTCTTCTCCTTCGCGAATGCGGATCAGGTTGTACGCCCCCCGTAGATCTAATTTTGTAAATATCCGGGCCCCTCGCAACCTGTCAAATAACTCAGAGATCACCCGCAGAGGGTATTTGTTTTTCACCGTGATAGCATTGAGACCTCTGTAGTCAATGCAGGGGCGTAACTCCCCATTCTTCTTCTGTACAAAGAAGAACCCTGCACCAGCCGGTGACACTGATTTTCTGATGAAACCTCTAGCCAGGTTCTCCCGAATATATTGAGACATAGCCTCTGTCTCAGGGAGTGATAGCGGATACACACAGCCTCTAGGAGGTTCTGTGCCTGGCAGGAGATCTATCGGGCAATCGTAAGGACGGTGTGGCGGGAGCATCTCCGCAGACTTCTTAGAGAAGACGTCCGCGTACTGGTGGTAGGGCTTCGGAAGCGCGGAAAGATCCGCAGGCACTTCGGTGGAAGCTACCTGAACACTGCCCCCCAGGCACCTTCCCTCACAGTCCTTGCTCCAACCCAGTATTCTCCCCGAAGCCCAATCAATATGAGGGGAGTGGCAAAGGAGCCAGGGAACCCCGAGAAGCACCTGGTCGATGCCATCAGGCAATATGAGCAGGGACAGGACCTCATGATGAGAGGGTGAGATAGAGAGCCCGAGTAGAGCTGTCTGGTGGGTCACCTGAGATGATAAAGGTGCACCGTTAACCACCCTAATGGTCAGAGGTTGGGGCAGTAACACCAGTGGAATAGCATGTTTCTGGGTGAAGGTCGAAGACATAAAGTTCCCTTCGGCCCCGGAATCCATGGTAACCTCTGCCTCCCAGGTGGACGCGCCACTATCTAAAGTGCCCCGGAATACCGGTTTAGGGGAAAAGGGTTGCATATTGGGCTGACTACCACCTACGGCCACTGGACGTGGTCATTTTTTCGAGCGCTGTGAGCCGAATGACCAACTGTCGGCATTGATAGCAACGCACGGAGCCTCGCATCGGACATGGCTTGGGGCTGGTGCAAGACACCTCCATAGGTTCGGAGGCTGAGGGCTCCTGTGCAGGATCTCTTAGCGGCTCGGTGAAGGTGGGAGCCAAGTTAACCCTACGTCTGGATTGTGCACGTACCATCCCGCGCTCCATAAACCGGAGGTCAATGAGCGTGGAAACGGCAATCAGTTCTTCCAGACTTGTGGGAACCTCCCTGGTAGCTAGAGCATCCTTGACATGCTCAGCTAACCCACTCCAAAACACCGGGACTAATGCTTTGTCCTGCCACTCTAATTCGGAAGCCAATGTCCGGAACCGGACGACATAATGGCTAACCGAGAGCGACCCCTGTGATAGGGATAATAATTGGAGTGAGGTATCATGCGTGATCCGTGGTCCCAAAAAGACCTTCTTCAGGGCTGCGAGGAACTGAGCAGCACCCTGAACCACGGGATCATCACGTTCCCACAATGGCGTAGCCCACTGTAATGCCCTGCCGGACAACAGAGAGACAATAAAGCCCACCTTAGCCCGCTCTGTAGGGAACCATGCAGCCAGTAACTCAAGCTGAATAGAGCACTGGCTCACGAATCCCCTACAGGTGGCGCTGTCACCCGAAAATTCATCAGGGAGCGGAAGGCGAGAAATTGTCGGTGTGGGCAAAAGTGTGGGCACCCGTGAGACAGCCTCAGCGACTGTCTGAGCAGCAGCTAGCGCAGCATTCGCAGCTGAGTTGGCACTCTCAATAGCCGCCAATCTGCTCTCCAGCTGCCGGATGTAGCGCTGCAGCTGCTGCGCGTCTGCCATTACCAGCCAGACCCTAGCGCTAGTGTAATGTTAGGGACGGCGGAACGCACCAAATATAAATAATAGGAGGTGCGTTCGCCGCCCAGGGTCCACCATGCAGTAGGTGACAAGACCGCTGCTGGACAATGGCAGACTCGCCAATTGGCGAAGTGCTGCACTCGGGTTAACGTCACCCGAGGCAGATAAGGCAGACTCTGCTTAGAACACAGAGACGCCCTAATGTACAAAGGAAAAGGAACGCTGAACCTGTTAAGTCCACAGGCCAGCAGGAGTGTGGCATCGCAGCAGCGAATGCCAACAGATGCTGCTACTGCAGCGCAGCGATAACTGCAGCCGCTAAGCGACAGTGCCGGGGCGCCGGACACCGACGGGTGCTAGTGGGAGGTGCGTTAGCACAGTGGCGTCTAGCTTGCCACTACCTGGAACTGACTATAACCAACACTGTCACCATTTGTAATATCAGAGGGAAGGGGGTTTTCAATAAGTCGATCACCAGACACATGCATCCATCACCTTTCACACACAGCATAGTAGTCTACACTAGCGCATGGCCGAGCCGCCATGCGGGCTTTTTATAGCCATGCGCTTCCAGTACTCTGGGAAGGACCAATCAGATCCGACACAGGACCTGAACATGTGACCCCTGCTCTCCAGTGAGAGGTCATCCTGCGGGCATGCCCAGTAGCACGGCGAGAGGACTTAGCCTCTGGAGCGGTTCCCTGCAGAGCAGGTTGCACTACCATTGCTGCACCAGAGGTGGCAGCAACATCCAGGCTCACAAAGCGAGTCTGAGCAGGACGCCTGGATCGCCAGGATTGCTGAGCCGGTCCCTGAGCGGTCGGAGGGGAATGGGAGACCGCTGAATGTACGGCTCTGGATTCCTGCTGTGCAGTGTCAGGAATCCGACGCCTAACACTTGTAGCCTTGAGATTGCTCATGCTTCCTCACAATTTGGTTTCTCAAGTCCTCAGACAGTTCTTTGGTCTTCTTTCTTTTCTCCATGCTCAATGTGGTACACACAAGGACACAGGACAGAGGTTGAGTCAACTTTAATCCATGTCAACTGGCTGCAAGTGTGATTTAGTTATTGCCAACACCTGTTAGGTGCCACAGGTAAGTTACAGGTGCTGTTAATTACACAAATTAGGGAAGCATCACATGATTTTTCGAACAGTGCCAATACGTTTGTCCACCCTCTTTTTTATGTTTGGTGTGGAATTATATCCAATTAGGCTTTAGGACAATTCTTTTTGTGTTTTTTCATTTAAGACAAATTAAATGAAGATAATAATACCAAAGAATTTGTGTTTGCAATCATTTTCAGGAAGAAACTGAGTATTATCTGACAGAATTGCAGGTGTGTCAATACTTTTGGCCACAACTGTATTTGCTTTATGAAGATATTCTCTGTTGCTTCCATTATTTTTGGAGACTTATAACAAACCCCTATCAGTAATTTATTATTTTCCCCCTCTCCCCTTATCTCTACCCACAGGGACTCTACATTTTCATTAGATTCATATATATTATCACGAAGGATGGGTTTTAAGGATGATTTTACATATAAACACACGCCTCCCCCTCGCTTATTTGTTCGGTTATTTCTGAACAGACTATAGCCCTGTAAATTAACCGCCCAATCATGGCTCTCATCCAGCCATGTCTCAGATATCTTCACCATGTCATAATTATGTTCCAACAACATTAACTCCAATTCCTCCATTTTGCTGGCGAGGCTTCTGGCATTAGTATACATGCACTTTATGTATCTCTCTGTACCTCTATTCTTTCTTAAATTATTAACTGTTCTAACCCCACCCCCCATGCCACCCCCACCCCCAATGTCATTATTTGCGCCCAGGCCTCTATCTGCACTGTCTTCCCCTCCTATAAAAGGAATACCCTCCCCCGTCCCTAGTTTAGACACTCCTCCAACCTTCTAGCCATTTTCTCCCCCAGCACAGCTGCACCCTCCCCATTGAGGTGCAGCCCGTCCCTAGTGTAGAACCTGTAGCCAACTGAGAAGTTGGCCCAGTTCTGCAGGAACCCAAACCCCTCCTTCCTACACCAATTCCTGAGCCACTTATTAACCTCCCTAATATACCGTTGCCTCTCTGGCGTGGCACGTGGTACAGGAAGTATTTCTGAAAATACCACCTTGGAGGTCCTTGCTTTAAGCTAACAGCCTAATTCCCTGAAATCATCTTTAAGGACCTTCCACCTACCTCTAACTTTGTCATTTATGCCAATGTGCACCATGACCACTGGATCCTCACCAGCCCCTCCCAGTAATCTGTCAACCCGATCAGCGATGTGTAGGACTCGAGCGCCAGGTAGGCAGCACACCGTTCGACGATCCCTGTCTTTGTGACAGATTGCCCTATCTGTTCCCCTAATAATTGAGTCTCCCACTACCAGAACCTGTCTGACCTGCCCTGCTCTCCTATTTCCCCCCTTACTGGAGCAGACACTCCTCCGGCTTTCAGAGGACTTGCCTTGCTGCAGCAGTGCTACTCCTGCACTAACACTTCCCTCATCTGCCAGGTTAGCAAACTTATTGGGGTGTGCCAGATCAGGACTAGCCTCCCTGGTGCTCTTCCCTCTACCCCGCCTTCTAACTGTCACCCAGCTAGCTGCTTCATTGTCCTGCAGCTCCAACCTAGCATCCCCCCCTCATCTATCCCATTGAGCATCTGCTCAGTGAGCAGAAGACTCCTTTCCATATTGTCTATGGATCTCAGTGTTGCCAGCTGCACATTTAGATCCAGTATCTGGGCTTCCAAATGCACAACGTGCTCACATCTCGCACAGCAGTATGCACCCTCGACTGGCTGTTCAAAGATTTCATAAATGCAGCAAGACGTGCACTGGATGGCATTGGCAATAGTGGAGCACATCCTAATGGGGATTGCACCAGACAAAAAGATAAGCAAAAATAAATAAAAAGTATTAATAAAATATAACAGCAATTCAGTAATATCTCCCTTGGAAACTCCCTGAATCCAAAGTCACTGAATCACAAGTCACACACTTACCACAGTTCACACTTACACTACAGTCACACTCAGCTCGTTCACACTTGCTCAGGCAGAAGATTTAAAAGATTTTTTTTTTTCCCTTTTACCAGCACACCACCCTGCTGCTCAATGCACTTCCAAAAGGAAGGAGTTGAGCCCCAACCAGCTGCCCCTTATAAACCCTTAATTATGAACTCCCACCCTTAATTAACCCCTTGTGAATATAGTTACACCTCAATATTTAAATGCAATTTAGTTAACCCTTAAAAACACAGATAGTAAAATAAGAGATTAACCCTGTAGAAAGAAAAAATAGTTTAAACAAGCCCCCCAAAAATTAAACAGGTAGAAAGCACTCAGCAACCTACAATTCAGCAACTCACACAGGTATTTGTTATAGGTTTTCCAAATACCTCTTCACTGAATCACAAGTCACACACCACAGTTCGCACTTACAACAAATTAGGGATCAGAGGAGGGTGTCAAAAATTGTTTTGTTCAACAGGCGGTGCATAATCAAGCAAATTGTGGCTGAATATGCCGCTGGTGCTCCAACTATCACCCTAGACTGCAGAACTCATTCCTTAGTGGGGAAAAGAGTGCAAAAATTGGATCACTGAGCAGTGGAGTAGCATTGCCTTGTTAGATAAATCCAGATTTCTGTTGTGCCATGTTGATGAGAGGATCAGAATTTGGATCAAGAAGTATGAATTGATGAACTTTTTAAATTCAGGCTGGTGAAGGTGGAATAATTGTGCGGAATTATTTTCTTGGGTTCTCTTAAACCTGTGGATGAAAATTTAAACAGTAGGGCTTATTTAATGGGATTATTCAGGATTAGAAAAACATGGCTGATTTTTTTTTCAGGGCTCACTGCCTAACCATGAGTTGTATATGGCATAGCAACTAAGCTCTATTTACTTCAATGTGGTAGAGTTGTAATACCAGAGAAAACTCCTGGTCAGAGTTGGTGTTGTTTCTTAAAGAAAGCTTACAAGTTTTTCTAATCCTGGACAACCGCTTTAAGTACTGTGGCCGATCAAATTTCCTTCATGGCAGCTTCTTATCCTATGGCAGCTAGAAACTTTCAGCAAAGCAATGCATCATGACACAAGGGCCGTATAGTCATGGATTAAGTACAGGAACAAGACAGTGAGTTTTCCTAGCTTCATAAGTTGCATACATTGCTCCCTCCACAAAGTAGGTAAAATATATAGTAGCTAACCCTTAACCCAGTTGGATAACATTTATGCATAAGCTTAACTAAGACTCGTATGGATGTGAAACAGGATCCTTATCTTGGATTCTTCTCTACCCATCCGTGTGGAGAACCAGATGAGTGGAGAAGACGAAGACTTGGTATGACCATGTAATATTTATTAGTATGCGTTGCTGCATGCAGATGACTTGCAGCAGTTATGGAAGTCTGACCATATTAGCATTAGGGATCTAGTATCACTTTTTCTTTAACTAAAGAAACAAATAGACCCTAAAGCCTTATTCCCACTTGTGCATAAATTCGGCGAGTGCAATGAGAAAAAAACTTGGTTTGCACTTGGACCAATGTTATTCAATGAAGAAATGCAGATCTGCTTTTCTCGGCTGTAGTCAGCATTAGAAAAAAATCGCAGCATGTGTTTTCACTCCAAAATCGGACAGTGCGAGAAAATAACCACATGCCATACGGACCATCAGTATGACATCCGATTTTTACGGACACAATTCTGTAGCATAGAAAACTGTAAATGGACGTGTAAAAGATTAATAGCTGGTGATTAAAAAAACGGATGCATACAGAGGACAGCGTAGAAAAAATTGTCTCGCTTTCCTGGAAGGGAATGAGGTCTAAAAGAGATAACGTGGTTCCCTATTTCTTTTTAGAAGAGAATTTACTCAAATCACTTAAAAGCAATATGTTTGTTACCTGCTAATAAATTGGTATTACTAATTGGCCATATTATTACAGTTTCAATCAAAATTATTTAACCTCCATTCTAAATCAGATTTATTTGCTAGATTTACAGACTTTCTTTTGGGTGAAATAAATCAAACAAGAACAATTTAATGAGTTCAAAACAGCTACTATAACAAGTTGATTCTTAAGGTACTGTCACACTTAGCGATGTACCAGCGATCCCGACTAGCGATATGACGCGGTCAGGATCGCTGGTACATCGCTAAATGGTCGCTAGTGAGCTGCCACACAGGCAGATCTCACCAGCGACATCGCAGGGGATGGGGGTCGCTACTTACCTGTCACACCAGGGGATCCTGCATCCTCCCGCCCGGCTCCACGCGTCGCTCGTCATCACAGCAGGAAGCGCCGCAGGAAGCTGACGACGAGAAACGGTCCAGGACGTTCTCGTGCGATCAGCGATAACCAGCGGGGGAGCGGGTCGTAGGTAAGTATCACACACAGCGATATCGCTAGCAATATCGCTATAGCGTCACAAGTTATAGCGATATTGCTAGCGATATCTCTTAGTGTGACATGCCCTTTAAAGGGAACCTATCATGTAAAATAATGCTATTAACTTACAGATATGGTGTTAATCTGCAGGTTAATATTGTCCTGACACCATGTGGCACCCACACCGAGAGCCCCACTGCCAGAAGCAAATTAACTGTGACACTTCTCAGGCCAAACTGTGAGTCAGAGTGGTCAATGAGTCAAGGTCAGAAGCCAGGATAGTACGCCAATAAACAGAAGAAAGAGACAAAAATGTAGTCAGGTAACGTTCGGAGGTTAGAGTACTGGGAGGATAATGGATCAGAGCTGAAAGGGTTAAACAGGTGGATAGACAGAACAAAATCCAATGTCAGGAAACAGATCAAGCATATGGAGCGCCCTCACTCACCAGGGCCGTGGGGTACTCGGTACCGGGCCGGTTGATCTTCTCAACGGGGTGTTGTCACGGCAGCAGTGACCCGGTCCGTGGCCCTGGGGCTCCATTACAAAAGGGGTTGTTTCAGTGTGCTTATGGTGGTGAAAGTTTATAAGTTATTCGTGAAGCCACCTGTGGTGTTCGGCAATGAAGATGTAAGCCGATGCTGCAGACAGATCCTCTGGGACAGATGGTGTGGTGCAGCAATGATGTTATAGCCCTCCACAGACAGGGCTGTAGTCCCAGGGCAGAGTAGGTGAAGTGACACTTAGATGGTGTAGTGTCGGGTGCAAGGGATGTAGCAGTGCTGGACGGGTTGGCGCAGGAATAAGTGGAGGACACCAGGGCATGCACTTCCAAAGCTTTACTCACAGTCTGTTGCAGGTACAGGTGCCCGCATCTGTGCCGTGTCCTCCTGGTCAGGAGCTCAGCCAACTTCCCGGCAAGATGAAGTACTCCTTTCCAACACTCCGCCAACATATGTGCCTTTTCTGAACGTCTCCCTCTTAGCGCCTTTGAGTGAAGTACTCACAGTACTGAGTTACACCGGAGTTCCTCCTGTCAGATGTTCCTATGAACTCTAGTTGTACGGCAGACAGCTGTAGCCTACTTCGGGGACTCCTTCTACCTAGTCCCGGCTCACTATCGTTGCTGTTGTGCCCCCAAGTCTTGTGTGGGAAGAAAGTGGTCACTACTTCCATTCCTCTGGTGTCTGCTGCAGGACCATTAGTATCCATACAACCTCGGGGACCGTGCCCCGGCCTTGCGCTTAGAACTTGGGAAGGGTTCTCCTCTAACTCTGGTCCTTGTTCTCTTATTCTCCTCACATTCCGTACTAATCCTTTCCTTCTTATGGAGAGTCAGGCTTTCCTTCAATGTTCCTTCCTTGTGCCAGCGGACCCAGATCACTGAGGTCGGCTGCCGCACTTCCTTCCTCCATCCCACTCAGGGGATCTCCTTTCACAGACTGACCTCGTCAGACTCCTGTGACTAACTAACTGACTCAATCCTATCCTCTTCCCACTCTTTTAGGGCAAACTCAGCTCCACCCACCTCCCACCATGTTTTGTGTTCCAAGCAGGGAGCCACCAAGGGGTGCTATGCTACACTCCAAGCAGGGAGCCGCCGAAGGTGCTTTGCTACACTACTTTGTGGTGTGGGGTGCAGGTGTTGGAGTGTGGTCAGGTGTCTCCACCTTACATGGATAATGGGGTACCACACCTCAGGAGGAGGTGCAGTACCTCTGTGGCGACTGAACCCTCAGGGGCGCCACACATATAGAACTCAAGGCACAGAGAGGACAAAGCACAAACCTCACAAGATCAATGTACGTTCGGCAGTGGTCTGGGAGAAACTGCTCAGTTAAGTAGGCTTTCATTTACCAGAGATAGTGAACACCTGGAGACTGCTGACACCTCCCGGTCACAGATTGGCTAGTCTAGCTGTCTATGCACACACTGACAGTTCAGCACGCCCCTGTACCGGATTGGACGGCTGAGCTGTCAATAACTGCATCCCAGACACCCTGAGGGGTTGGAACCGTGACATTAACTTTATTTTCCTCCGGCTGCCTCACACTTTCAGTTGTTGGGGTGATGCCAGCATGCTTTCAGTCACTGTTCAGTGTATAGAGAGTGGTTGCTGTAAGCACACCCTCGGCACTGATTAACAGCAGGCTCTAATGCTAATCCAGCTGTCTGTCAGTGCTGGGGTGTGGTTACAGCTCTATACACTGAGTGGTGATGGAAACCGTGTTGGCACATCCACATGACTGAAAAATTGAGACTGTCTAGGGGAAATAAAGCTAATTTCCTCCTGGCAGTGGATCTCTCAGTGCCGTCGCCACACTGTGTCAAAATGCTATTAATTCTTTATCTGCAGATTAATAGGACTATTTTACATGATTGGTTCCCTTTAAAAGTCATCACAAAATGCCACTTTTAATTACTACAGCAGCCTTGAAATTATTTAGCTCATTCCATAAGCATCTTTAAGTACTTTATAGAGCACACTTAGGCAGTTATAACCTGCTGGAAATGTGATGCATAGCTAGATACCAGCTTCTACCAATGTTCTTGAGGACTCTTAGAAAAGTCAGCTTCAATATGCTCAAAACTATATAAATAAGCCCCAAATGTTCTGGCATTTAGTTCTGTGGAGTGAAGGAGCAAAACTGGAACATTTTGAGCCTATTAATCTGTGGTATGTTTGGAGAAAGAATGAAGCATACGCTAAAAAAAAGTCTTGCCTACAGAGAAGCATGGTGGTGGCTTGCTGATCTGGGGCATCTTTGCTTCCTCTAGCACTGGAAACGTACAGCATGTGGATGGCAAGATGGATTAAATCAAGTATCAGGAAATCCTAGGAGAAAATTACATGGAGAATAATTTTGTCTTTTTTTGGACATAAAAGTATTTACATCGATATGCCTTCTGTGTGAGAACTTAAGCTTTGACATCATTGGACCTTCCAACAGGACAACGATTCCAAGCACAATCTAAAAGTTCACCACAGTTTGTTTTTTGTTTCAGGAGTTATGGATGATTCTGGAATGGCCATCAAAGTTATCTAACTTAAGCCCCATAGAAAATCTTTGGGCTATGAAGAAGGTTGCACCACACAAATCCAAGAATTTCAAACCATTGCTCATGAAACTGGCTCAGATTCCCCATAAACGCTGACAAAAGCTGGTGTCTGCCTATGTATCATACTTTTAGCAGGTTGTAACAACCATAGGTGTTTTACTAAGGACTAAAGACACTTGGCGTGAAGGGATTGAACGAAACAAACAAAAAGTGGCAGTTTGCATTGAAATTGGAGAAACCACTTGATATATTAGTTGTGTTGACATAACCAAATTGCTTTTGTTTGATTGCAATCAAACAAAATGAGTAGAAAGTTTGTAAAATTTGGTAACAATCCTAATTTGCAATTCAATTTTTAATTGCGACTAAGTACAAGGATGTAGCTGACTAATTTTTACACTTTTCTGATTTCACATTTTCGTTGGCGTAGACAGTAAATGATTTTTAAGGAGAGAATAAATGCAAAAATTAAACAACAAAATGTTCCACCTGTCATTATTTAGCGCTCAGAATGTGAAAAAGAACACATGACAGTGTTACATAGACATTGTTTGGTATTAACACCCTATAGTGTTTAGACCACAAAAGATACTTCTGTGAGTTGGTGCAAAGCCAATCACAAGACTTTAATATTATGATATGTTAATGTGGCTGCGGAATAACGTTCTCTACAAAAATGCTAACAAGGGAATAAGATGTCCGCTTTACAGTAAATGGGAAATCTGTGGTATGAAATTCATTCAGCAAAAGCATTTTCAAACCAAAGGAATTCATGCGAGAGTTTTTATGGAAACATTTAGTGATCACTCACCACAATATATTGCGCAAGCTCATTGAAAAGGAATGACACTAAATGCCAGCCATTTATTACCATGTCCGCAGAATGCAAGCCACCACTGGTCCAAAGAGAAGAACAGGACTTGTGTACGTCACAGCACAAGGATCTACGTTGTTGTCAAGATTCTTGGACTCTATCCTTAAAAATTCCATCTAGCATGACATATGTGATAGTATTTTATGTGGCTTTTCCTCATCGATTTTAATAAGGGTAAAATATGGAAAGAGAACAAGTGTAGAACACATGATTTTTCCTGTAGTAGCAACTCCAAGAACATTTCTTATGAGTGCCTACATCAAAAACTGTGCTGAAAATGCATATCGCAGTGAGATGTAATCTTGGCCTAAAACATTTCTAGACTGTATTGTACTTCAATTTTACTCAATGTAAAACAAATTGTTGCTCATGATACATCTAATAAAACAATAATATAATAGAAATAATCCCTTTGGAATCAGTTTGACCGCATAATAAAATAGGGGAAAAAACAGTATAAAAGAAAAAAGGTACCATAGGGCACCGTGTACAAATACAACCTGCACCACCGATATTTTATGTTTTCGCGCATCATACAGTAGAAGAAAGAATTGGTTCTCTTTTGTTCCTTATTGTGCAGTATGAAACAGAAACAACAACTATTTTGGACACATTTAATTTATCAGTGAAAAATCAATTCTATTCGGAAAATAGGTGTGTAAATGGAATTAAAATGTAGAATCCCACAACATTTGTTCAAAAGACAGGGCATAAAAAACATCCATGTAAAAATTTGGCATCATGCCCTATCCACGGACAGCATGCCTCAGAAACTGGCTGCACGATTTCAGACATATAAGTTTAGTTATGAAATGCCGCAGAAAACATATGTTAACCCAATAATAACAGCAAATACACATTAAAATAATGGCGGTTAAGAAGTCTTGTTCCTCACCTCCATTTTAAAACGGCAGTCAGGAATAGGTAAATAGCACCCGCCGCTGGTGCAATTCCCACAGTGACAGCTGTATGAAACGGACAGCTGACATCCTGCGGTATCAGCCCAGGCCAGTATTGGAACCGATCATGGCGATTAACCCCTTAAATACCACTGTCAATCATAACAGCTATATCAAAGGGGTTAAAAGGGGGCTAAAATACAACCTATGGCTGGATTGACCCCCCCATGATCGTAATCGCAAGTGCCCATCATGGTACCCTGAGGTCATCTGATGACCCCAGCGAATGGTAGCCTGGGAGATCCATCAATAAACAAGGTCTTACAGGCTCTGTCAGTGACTCACAAATAGATCTTTGGCACTGCAGTACATGAGCACTGCAATACATGAGACCAGTGAGCAAAGTAAAAATTATACATGTCTCACAGTGGGACTAAGTGAAAAGTAAAAAGAAAAAAACAGTTACATAACATGGAAAAAAAATCCCAAAAAGTTGTTTCTCCACTAAAAATGCAGCATTTGCGTTAAAACAAATTAAAAAAGTACACATAATTGGTATCGCCGCATGTGGAACGACAAGATCTATAAAACTGGCATGTTTTTTTATATCTTACACGATGAACACTGTAAAAAAATAAACAAACATGCAAAAATGTTGCTTTTTCTTCTTACTGACACACAAAGAATTTAATAAAAAGCGATCAAAAAGACATGTAAAAAATGGTACAAATGAAAACGTCAAATCATTCTGCATAAAACAAGCCCTAAGTTGGCTCATTCGTTAAAAAAAAAATAGTTGCAGCTAAATAAATCAATTGTAAAATATTGTTTTTAGTGTGTAAAAGTAGCAAAGCATAAAAATAATATAAATCTGGTATCTGTGTAATCGTACTGAACAAATCGGTCTTATCATAAAAATATTGAAAACGGCACAAAAAAATATTAAAAACAATAATTGAATTGCTGGTTTTTGTTCAACGTTGTCTAAAAAATCTGAATAAAAAGTGATTAAGAAAAGTTATGTACCCCACAATATTACCAGCATACACAATATTACAAAAAACTCATTTCACAAAAAGTAAGCCCTCATACTGCTCGGTTTACTAAAAATAAAAAAGTTACAGCTCTCAGAATATTGCGACAAAAAATCTTATGTTTTTAATTAAAAAAAAACATTTTAACTGTGTGGTAGCAAAA
Source organism: Dendrobates tinctorius (assembly GCF_039654945.1). Lineage (NCBI taxonomy): Eukaryota > Metazoa > Chordata > Amphibia > Anura > Dendrobatidae > Dendrobates > Dendrobates tinctorius. The sequence continues at coordinate 17,928,867 of NW_027361898.1, read as the reverse complement.
TATTTAAAATACTACAGTATATAATCCTGGTATCACTGTAATCGCACTGACCAGAAGACTAAAGTCACCTTATCACTTATAACACACTATGAACTGTGCAAAAATAAAAAGAACTATTCTTGTACTGCTGTCTATTTGTTCATTTTGCCTCTCAAAAAACAGAATAAGGCTCGGCTCACATTTATCATGTGCTCTCCACTGAATGCTTACTTCGGGGTTCCGAGTAAATCATAAAAAAATGCAATTCAGACAAAACCCCCCAATGAACCACTCATTTATGAGGCAGATGGAGTCACTTTAGACTGGTCTGTATTCCAGCGGTGTCCCATCATTTTAGGCATCTTTTTAGCACACAAGTGTGGATGACCACAGTAGTGTGAATGCATTAAAAGATGGATACCATTGGATCAGACGCCAAACAGACTCCAAAATGTCTCCATCTGCCTCATTATAGTGATTGGTCCCGTTGGGGGGTTTTGTCCGAATCTAATTTTTGTGGGATTTACATGGAAAACGAGACATAAGTGGTCAGCGTAGAACACAAGAAAGTGATCCCAGCCTTAAACCACAGTAAGCGACCACATGCTTGTTAATTTGGCTCTCCCAACTACAAAAATGACAATGTGCATGTCTCCAGAAGTACAAGCTGGACGCTTTGTATGGAGGCAATACAATATATGGGGGCGCCTCTGGAAGAAGCTAGATGCGAAAAGTACGTTGGGGTGAGGAGGGACAATGAGGTCTGTGCTCCATTTTACTACTCTGGTAATAAAGTAACATAGTAACATAGTTAGCAAGGCCGAAAAAAGACATTTGTCCATCCAGTTCAGCCTATATTTCCGTCAGAATAAATCCCCAGATCTACGTCCTTCTAAAGAACCTAATAACTGTAAGATACAATATTGTTACGCTCCAGGAAGACATCCAGGCCTCTCTTGAACCCTTCGACTGAGTTCGCCATCACCACCTCCTCAGGCAGGGAATTCCAGATTCTCACTGCCCTAACTGTAAAGAATCCTCTTCTATGTTGGTGGAAAAACCTTTTCTCCTCCAGACGCAGAGAATGCCCCCTTGTGACCGTCACCTTCCTTGGTATAAACTCATCCTCGGAGAGATATTTGTATTGTCCTCTTATATACTTATACATGGTTATTAGATCGCCCCCTAGTCGTCTTTTTTCTATACTAAATAATCCTAATTTTGCTAATCTCTCTGGGTATTGTAGTTCCCCCATCCCCTTTATTAATTTTGTTGCCCTCCTTTGTACCCGCTCTAGTTCCATTATATCCTTCCTGAGCACCGGTGCCCAAAACTGTACACAGTACTCCATGTGCGGTCTTTGTACAGAGGCATTATACCCCTAAATA